>NC_048596.1:204794062-205069062 GCF_003668045.3 Cricetulus griseus
AATGTCTCTTTAGATGTCTTTATTCCTGCCAGGGTAGTTATAGCATTGTGGGCTGTGATTCCCCTGAAGGCCTTTGAGAGCTCAGATGCTACCCTTTCCATAGCAAACATTCTCCTCTCACTTATCCCCATGCTCTGAAGATGTTTACTGCATCCTCAGTTTGCAGTGAACATAAACTGCCATTCAGAGATTACAAGTAACTGGAACAAAGGTGACTTAATGTGAGTGTGTGGCAGAGGATGATCTGTGGTCAGTCCCTCTAACTCATCTTGAATGCCACTAGTGATGGTGGCTTAGCTGGATTAATAAATGAGTCAGCACCAGACATTTTTTTTTTCCGAGACAAGGTTTCTCTGTGTAGCTTTGGAGCCTATACTGGCACTCACTCTGAAGACCAGGCTGGCCTCGAACTCATAGAGATCCACCTGCCTCTGCCTCCCGAGTACTGGGATTAAAGGCGTGCGCCACCAATGCACCGCAGCACCAGACATTTTTATAAACGTCCTTTTGCTTCTTAAACAACCTTGGGATTATGAGTGGCCTCATTAGCATGTGAAGAATATGTGCTCAGAGATGTTAACTGAATTTCTGGAGGTCACACAGCCACTGGAGGAGTGGGCTTCCAATCCCTGCTGGCATGAGTTCCGCCTCGGGCAAGGGAAGGCAGCTGTCTCCAGTAGCTACCCACAGGGAGGTTTAGGGAAGGGAATAGAAGAGTGGAAGCTGCTAGACTCAGCCCAGGCATCTCCTGGAGGTTGGATGGGTTCAGATCTAAATCCTCCTTTTATTTTAGCTCATGAAATCAATCCTGCTCAGATCATCCTCCAGTTTAAGTCCAGCTCACCAGAGGCCTCCTCCCCCCCACCCCCTCCACCCCCACCACCTCCCATGTTGGAATGAGCACTCTAAGGGATTCAGAAGACTGGGTTAGTGAAAACATAACCCTGTGCTTTGCTCTGTTTGGTTTGGGAATCCCAAAAGTCTGTTTCTGTATTTATGGAACCAGGAAGTGCTAATGTCACAGGAATGTGGTGCTGGGAGTAATCCATACAAGAGAAACCAAGAAGTTCAGGGAACTGTGGGACTTCTGGCTGGGAGGGGTGTTTGCATGTGAAACAGGCATTGCCTCTCAACTCCTGCCCAGGCCACTCCATCTTTAGCTTTGGTGAGGCTATCAGCATCTTTCTTTCTCTTCTTTTGAGAAGGGGCACTCTCTCTTCCTCTGGGCTGTGAACATTTACACCTATATTCCCCGATTCATATTGCACAACCGAAGGGCTGAAGAGACTGCTAGATGGGCAAAGTGCTTGCCACACAAGCGTGAGGACCTGAGTGCAATCCCCAGAAGCCATGGTAAAAGTCCTAAAAATCCGGGTGCAGTGAGGCACAGCTGTAACCCCAGTTCTGGGAGAACAGGTAGAGAACACAGATTCCGGGAGCCTTGCTGGCCAGCCAGTGTAGCTTGATCTGCCATTCCAGGTTTAGAGAGAAACTCTGTCTCAAAAAATAGGTGAAGAAAACACTTGAGTGTCAAGGCCCAGTCTACACACACACACACACACACACACACACACACACACACACACACACACACACACACACCCCTCATAGAGACAGCCTAGAATTTCACCTACAAATAAAATTCTTTACAATAAAAAAGAATGAACCAGTTTACATATTTTCACTTAATTTTGAAATTCTACTTAAATTTTAAACTCTGCTGAATTTTTAGAGCAGTGGTTCTCAACCTGTGGCACTGGACCCCTTTGAGGGTGGAACAAGCCTTTCACAGAGGTCTCTAAGATGGTTGGAAAACACAGATATTTGCATTACAGTTCGTAACAGTAGCACAATTACAATTACAAAGTAGCAACAACAGTAATTTTATGGTTGTAGGTCACCACAACACGAGGAACTGTATTAAAGGGTGGCAGTGTTAGGAACATTGGGAACCACTGCTTTAGACCTTGCTGTAAATCACATCCTTGAGTGGTGTAACTTGGAAAGGTGGGGATCTAAGGATGGCTACAATAAAGACAATAAGTGTGTCTCTCTAGCAGTCTTGAGACTGTACTATCCTTTTCTTTTGTCTCCACACTTAATAAACTCCAGAATTTTGCACAGCTCTGGTTTGTCCTGACATTCATTTCTGTGTCATAGTTAAGGATGCAGTTTTACCTGAGTGGAGGCCACTAAGGATGGAGAAAGCTTTCCAGGCTGCTAGTGGCTTTGCTGGACTGTGTCTCTTTGCTGCTGACAGTTGGAGCTGCCCTACCAAGCCCAAGGGGGATCTGGGTAATTTGCATAGCACAATATTTCTCATTTTACATGTACATTAGAATCACTTGGGATCTCCTAAAGCCTCATGTTTGGACATAGCCTAAATTAACTGAATACACATTTGGGGTGAATCTTTGACACATTTGCAGTGTTAGGCACTACAAGCCATTCTCATGTGTGTTCAGGTTGAGAAATTGTAGTAGCTTACAAAGAGCATTGTGTGTGTGTGTGTGTGTGTGTGTGTGTGTGTGTGTGTGTGTGTGTGTGTTCAGGTACACATGTTTGTGGAGGCCAGAGGGCAATCTCAGGTGTCATTCCTCAGGCCAAGATACCGTGTACTTGGTTTTGGGAAACGGAATTTATCTCAGGTTGGAGCTCACAAAGTACCAGCAAGCCCCAGGGACCCTCCTGTCTTCATCTCACCATGAACCAAGATTACAAGTGTGTTATTAGTTTGGCTTTTTAAGTGAAAGTTCTAGAGATCAAACTTGGGCCCTCATGCTTGTAAGCCACATGCTCCACTCCCTGAGTCATCTCCCCATCTCCCTAGAGGAGAGACCCTCTTACTCACAGAATAGAGCAACCCAAACCTCTGAGCTTCAGTCCTTGAGTGGCCTTGAACTTACACTGAGAAAGCCATCTTAACAGTCAGTAGTGTAGAAAGAGAGGAAGCCCTGAGGCTGGGAGCAGGGCATTGTGTTTAACTCAAGCTCTTCTATTACACACTATGAGGGCTCCTTGCATCTGATGTCTCACCTGCAGTCTGAAGACGCCGATTTGTGTGCTCTGTCCCATAAACCCAGAGGGATGCTTTGATGGCATGACTCTGTGTGACTGATCCACAAGCTGCCCACCATGAAGGGTTTGGGGATGAGGAGTACTTCTTTCCCTGATGGCCGACTGTACCTCTGTGCATAGCAGGTGTTTACCCGAGCTGGGTGAATGAATGGCACTTCTCATGGGTTTCCACTGGGCACTGCTGAGCTAATTACATGGACAGACAGAGTAGTCTTGTTAACATCAGGGCAGTTCAATGCAGGGCGTTCTCTGAGATAGCAGCTGCCTCTCTGCCACCTCTGTCCCTATTAATGAGAAGAATCTTAGGCGCTCAATAGCATAGGCTTTGAGCATCAGGTTGAAGTCTCCCTATGCCGTGCCTCCATGGAGTTGGTCCTGAAGCTGGCATGACTCTTGGTGCCCTCTGCCCTTAGCTAAGGATCTGGATGCAGCTGAGCCAGAGCTGAAATAGCAGAACTCACTGCTGCCTCTGGACAGTAAGGACAAGGTTGGGACAGGGGACAAATGCCTCTGATTAGCAGTACACCCACTAGCACTTTGATTTTTGACACAAAACTCTTCGTACGCCAGTTTTCTTTATTCTTATTATCACATTATGTCTATGTGTGTGTGTGTGCATATCTTCACAGGTTTCTCCAGTGCTATTAACGTGGCTGTTTTTTTAGAACAGCTTTTCCTCAGTGACCTGGAGACTGACTGGCCAGTGACTCCCATGAATCGCCCTGTCTCTGCCTCCCCAGTGCTCAAATCACAGGTGCCCTCACCAAGCTCAGACTGTTTTGTTTTTATATGACTCTTGGATTTGAACTCTGGTCCCCAGGCCTCCAAGGCAAACACTATACTGACTAAGTCCTCTGCCCTGGCTCCACAAAGGTTTTTCTGTATCTCTAAAATGAGCTCTGTAGGTCTTGGGATTCTCAAATCCTTTCTCATTCTAAAATTGTTAGGAAGCTGTGGTGTGGCCATTGGACATCCTCTGCTTTCTAAGGTGCTTGGGAATAGATTTGATGGTTGTTTTCTGAGCTTTTCCTCTCTAATTTCCTGTGTAATGAAGTTAAATTAGGAGTTCAGGGCTTCTTAGGGTCATGCCTTCTTCCACTGAGAGAAAAAAAACCTCGCTGTTCTATTTCTGCTTTGGACAAGCCGTTCTCCCTTCAAAACCTTTTCAGAATGATTGCTGGTGATACCAAAATTACTCTGGACATCATCTTAGTGTTTATAGTTCAACTTGTTCAGATATGGAATGGATTTTAACCATTTGTGTTGTTTTGTCTCAATGTCTTTGTTCTGTTCAGAGGGCTCGCCCACCTACTGCTCCACAGACTAACTCTAACAACTCTAAGCTATCACCTGTCATCAATTTTCCCAACCTCTTTACACAGAGCTTCTCAAAGTGTGGTCCATGGAACCATGTCTGGGAAGGGAAGACTGGGAGAAAGGAAAGGACCAAGAGAGGGTGGTAGGAACGAACACGGTGAAAGTGAGCAATACACACAGACAACATTGTTATGAAACCCATTGCTTTGTATAATGAACATATAATAAAAATGAAATGAAACATGAGAGAGAGAAAGAAACACAAACTATTGGGCTGTCCCACACCAGAGAACCATTATTCACGTTTTGATAAGTTTTATAGTAATTCTGACACACATTAAGTTTGACAATTTTAGGTGTGCTGCACTAATAAAAGATAGTTTTTCCCTGACCCATCTTATCTCCTTATATGCTGCGTTAAAAGGCCCTGAGATGGGATCTCCTTGAATCATTTGAAAATGGAGTTCTATTTTCTGCATTGGATTTTCTTGTCACAGCTCTCAGAGCCTGTTGATCTCTCTTCCTTGTCAAGTGGCTTGCTTTTCTTTTTTTTTTTTTCCTCTGGGTTTCTCAGCCAGTGAGTTTATCACTTGGCATGAATTAAATGAAATACGACCAAATGGTCCAAGAATGAATCATTTTCTAAAACTCTGGAGACTTCCTACTTTATGGGTGGTCTCAGCACCCATCACTAGGAGCAGATTGATCATGCAAAATTGCCCTTCTCAGTTGACATTCCAGCCCACCCGGGGTCCCCACTTCAGCCCCACCCACAGCCATCCAGACCCCACCCCAGGCCCACCCACAGGCCTCCACCTTGGCCCACCTGGCCTCTACTCTGGCCACCAGCCCAGTCCAATCTAGCCCTCAGAATTTGTATTCTAACAAAGTCCCCAAGGGATTAATCTGCCAATTTAATTTCAAATTCTTTGCTCTGCAAGAATATTCCAGACCTTAAACTGAAGCATTGTTTATGCTTTCTGTGTCAGAATAAAGTTGCTTAAAATTTTAGCCAAGAGTTCCGATTTTATTTACAAAATAAAGTATTATATTTGGTAATATGAGTTTTATGGTTGTATCAAAGAAGAAAGATTTCACTTTATCTTAAATAAATAGATTATGTACACAACAATCCATTTAAATAAAAAGCATTTCCAATCCTCTACCCCGAGGATTGAATCACTGAAAATAATAGCAAGATGTAGGTAAGAGATACAGATCACCCATCCAAGGAAATGTCATAGATGTTGTTACAGAAGAGGATTGAAAAGTGGTTTTAGAGGAAGCCATGTTCTTAGGGAAACACAGATGTGCTAACATCAGTGAGTACTTAAGGATGGGAGGCCTGTTTGGACTCATAGTTTAAGGATATGGCCCATGTGGTGGGAAGGCATGACAGTAGGGATATGAGAAAGCTGGTCCTCTTGCATCCACAGTGAGGAAGCAGAGAGAGATGGATGCTGGGACTCAGATGGCTTCCTCCCTTTGCCCCTCTTATTCAGTCTGAAATGCTAGTCCATGGGATGGTGCTGTCTGCATTCAGGTGAGCCTTCTCTCCTCATTTAGTCCTCTTTGGAAATGCCCTCACTGATATACCAAAGGTGTGTGTCCTATGTGATTCTAATCCCAGTCAACTGTCCATGAACATTCACCACTATGCCGACAACTGCTGTGGTACAGTATGACGTGGAGGGAAGGATCTCAGAGTGGATATTTTGATCACTTCCCATCTGGTATATTTTCAGAACAAACTCTGGAGGGCAGGACTATGTCAAGTGAGCTATTATGGGGTAAGGTAACATTTCAGTATGTACAGGACATGTTGACCAAGTCCTCCTGAAGGGAATGACCCCTCAGAATGGAATAGTTGTCTGTCTATGTCTAGTAGTTGAGTTTTAACTATGTTTAAGAAGAAAAATTATTTTAAATAGTTTTGGCCATTTGTGTTTCTTCTTTTAAAAATTGTCTGTTCATTTCATTAGCCCATTTGTTGATTGTCAGTTTTATTTCCTTGACATTTCATTTCTACAGTTCTTAGATTATTAGCACCCTGTTTGAATAATTAGCTGGTAAAGATTTCCTCCCATTTTATGGGCTGTCTGTTTACTCTGCTGATGGTTTCTTTTGCTATGTACAAACTTTTCAATTTCATGCAGTCCAATCTGTTATTGCTTGGGGGCTAGTTCCTGTGCTATTGTAATTTAGTTTACATGTTTATATGTGAATAGTTCTAAGTATGGGTATTATGGTAACAAGATTTTTCTTAGTTATTTTTTAATTATGTGTATGTGTGTATCCATATGTGGGTATGTGTTCATGCATGCAGGTGCATATAGAGTCCAGAAGAGGGCATTGAAACCCCAGGAGCTGGAGTCACAGGCAGTTGTGAACTACACAATGGGTTCTGGTATCCAAACTTAGATCTTCTGGAAGGTCACTATGTGCCCTTAACCACAGAGCCATCTCTCCAGATCCTTGTCTAACATTTAGGAAGGAGACCAAGAAAAGATAGTAGTAAAAGATAGGAGACCAAGTAAAAGATTAGGTGAAGGATGAAATGCAAGCAGAAAGACACGTCAGATAATAAAGAAGATAAAACCCTACTGTTTTTTCTGGTTTCAATTCTATCATTTCTTCCTTTTTTCCTTTCTTCTCTCCTTTCTTTGTTTTTGTGGTAGATAAAAATGTAATTGACAGTGAAAGTGAAAAACCCTAAGTGAAGCTCCATGGTTTCAGAATGACCATTCTGACTGTACAGAAGTTCACTGAGATGCATGCAGTTTGGGACTGGGCAAGTGTTTGTTTGAGTGGCTGTCTTAATCTTGTGTAATTGTTTATCTGTGAATTTATTACAATGAATTTTTTTTCAAAAAGAAGAAGAACTAAATAACTTATAAAAACTCAAGATGCTCCCAGATTTCTCTTGTCAGTTTCACTTTCTGGTGAAGAATCAAGGTGCTAAGTGTGCAGCTGGTGATGGGCAGAGCCAAGGCTGCGTCTCACAGGGTCGCAGCTCTGCCTGCCTCGGTTGCCTCTGGATAGAGCAGCATGCATGTGTCACTTCTATAATGCATGGTACCTCCAGGGGAGAGACACTGCTGACAGCTGGCCTGGGAAGAGACAGCCCTGATGTCAACTGTCAACACACCCAGTAGTCAGCACTTTCCAGCAGGGAAAATGAGATTTCATTGTAGCAGTAAGATGGCAGACAATATGTTCGAAATTAACACACTTATATAAGTTCCTTAAATTTATATGAGGTTGAGAATTCTTTTGGGCAAGCCAGGATAATCATCATTAAGTTGATTGTCACAATTAATGCCACATTATTAGTGTAACTGTAAATATTGTCATTTTTTGATTGATCTATACACCCTGAGGGCTGGCTTACTATTTCTATTCATTCTTCCTTAACTACAGTAAATAACCATTGCAATTCCTTCCTGCCTCTGGTTGCTAGGGTCCCTTATTCTAGGTGTTAAAATCAGATAATATGGGAATTAGAAAACCAAATGAGGGCTTCTAAAGTAAAATGTCAAAGTAGATTACATATAGTTTTTCAAAGAACCCAAACATTGAGCTGGAAGATGATGAGAATGAGCTCGTGCAAGGAGATGCACATCCAACCTTGCCATCAGCATCTGTCTCAGAGTCGTTAGGATGCAGGAGCAGAGAGAGTCCAGTCTGCTTGCCCTGTATTTGGCGTGTGATTAAAAGCCACTAAGTGCCCATCTCTCTCCCAGCTTTTCCTCTCCTACTTTCTTCTCTGCTCTTTGCTACAAGCTGCTTAGGATGCCACAGGATTCTGGAGAGTTCTGTTGGGTTTTTAGTTATGCATTCAGTCCCTATATGCTGCATGGAAGCTCTTCAAAGCCCTCAGTATTTGTTCAATAAATGGGCAAGCGATTGATAAATTGTATCTCTTCAAACAAGGGGACTCTAAATCATCTCCAACCTGTCTGAGAAGCTCAGTAGTCAGTGACTGCTAAAGCTAGTCAGCTGTTTTTTATTTTTACATTTTTTAGCCATTTATTTAGTTTTGCAAGTATGAGTGTTTTACCTGCATGTATGTACATGCTCCATGTACACGCATGGTTTCCATGGAAGCCCAGAAGGGCATTGGAGTCTCTGAAACTAGAATTACAGGTGCTTGTAAGCTGCCATGTAGACGAAGGGAATCATTCCTTGCTCTTCTGTGAGAGCAGCAAGTGCTCTTAACTGTGGAGCCATCTCTCCAGGCCCAAGAAACTTTATTTGTAATAGACCCATATTGACAGAGTACAGTTCAGGAATTTGATATGTGTATTCAAGGTGCAGTGGTGTTCCTGGGGTCACTAACACCCCTCTGCACCATCTCTGCCAAAACCTCTATGTTTTGAGACATTCATTATTGATCTACAGACTTACTGCCTGTCTTGAATAACTTTACTATGACAATCTATTTCTTTTTTTGTTTATTTGTTTGTTTTTGTTTTTTATTTTTTATATATTTGAATTACAAACAAGATTGAATTACATGACGATCCCAGTTCCCTTCTCGCTCCCTTCCTCCTCTACCACTCCCCCCAACTAAAATCCTACCTGTCATATGACCTTTCTTCTAATCTACACCTGACTCAAAATTTCTGCTTCCTCATGACCTCTGCATCCTTCCTTTTCTTCCCTTCTCACTCTCGTAGCTTCCTCCCCCCTCTTCCCATGTTCTCAATTTGCTCAGGGGATGGTGACCCTTTCCCCTTCTCCAGGGGACAAAGTGACAATCTATTTCTTAAATTCACATGGTCTAGAGTCCCAGGCTGCCTATGCACAGAGGTCACAGTCTCAGGGCTGGGTAGGACTTTCATTATCTTATTTAGGGTTTTATTACTGTGAAGAAACACCATGACCATGACAACTCTTCTTTGTTTGTTTGGTTTTTTTTGTTGTTTGCTTGTTTGTTTTTCAAGACAGGGTTTCTTTGTATTGCTTTGAAGCCTATCCTGGCACTCGCTCTCTAGACCAGGCTGGCTTGGAGCTCACAGAGATCTGCCTGCCTCTGCCTCCCGAGTGCTGGGATTAAAGGCATGTTCCACCAATGCCCGGCAGACCATGGTGACTCTTACATAGGAAAACATTTAATTGGGGCTGGCTTAAAGTTCTAGGTTTAGTCCATTATCAGCATGGTGTGACCTGGTGGCATACAGGCAGACATGGTGCTGGAGAAGGAACTGAGAGTTCTACATCAGGATGGGCAGACAGCAGGAAGAGAGAGTGAGCCATTGGGCCTGGCTTGTGCTTCTGTATTCTCAAAGTCCACCTCCACACACTTCCTGTCCATTCTCATCCTCTGGCCATTTGCCTTACCCCATACAGTTAGTTAAAGATAACCATCACGAAATCCATTCTCTTTTCTACTAAAAGCCCAAGCTTCCCCACGCATCCCCTTATGTCCTATGATCATAGTTTCTTTATTAAACCATGGTGCATGCCCTGCCTGGTGTCTAACAGAAATGGTCAGAATGACAAGGGACACACACTCTCCTAATTCCGAAGATGAGAAGGGCCTGCATGCTGCCCTTCCAATGCCTCCTGTAATGTGGCTTTTAAGCATGATATATCCTCAGGCAAGCTTCTTTCTTTTGGGTTGAAAGCAGCTTAGAAACACTTCATCTCATCACCCACACTAAGTCACATCCTCCCCATGCCACACTTCAGACTTTCCAAAAATGCAGATGGAAGATTTTGCATTTATCACTATTCATTGTGTGATTCTGTTGATGTCAATCCTACATTTCCTCTTCTAACCTTGCGTAAGAGGTAGAGCAAATAAAGCCACCTTCTCTGTCTTCATCTAGGTCTGAAGTCCACCCACCACTGGCTTGAGAAACTCCAGGATTTGGTGATGGACTATGAGTATTTTTTTTTCCTTTCAAATCACTTGGTCTGGGACTGGAGAGATAGCTTAGTCATTAAAGGGTTGCCTTTTGAGAATGACGACCTCAAGTTCACATATAAAAAACAAAAACAAAAACAAACAAATGAGGAAAAATCCTGGCCGTGTTGGCATATATCCATAATCCTAGCACTTTGGAGGTAGAGACCTGGACTTCACTGGCCAGCCAGCCTACCTGAGTTTGTGAGCTCAAGGCCATTAAAAACCTCTCAAAAAATACGGTGAGCAAAAAAATCCTGAGGAATGATGCAGAGATTAACCCCTGGTCTCCACACATGTATGAAGTCTCTACATACATGTATATTCTTGCACAACCCCTCACACATGCACACATCCACTCCCACACAGATGTGCACATGCACATACACAATCATTTGACCAGAATGTATGAAGCCATGTTCATTTTTGCAGCTCATCTTTCCCCTTCAATGTTATTCCTCACGTTGCAGCTATCTATAAATGTCCTAACCTAAAACAACAACCATTTCACTCAGGCTCTGTTGGTGACAGGTCAGGAATTGGGACAGGGCACAGCAGGGTGGCTTGTCTCTGTTCTGTGATGTCTAGGGCCGCAGCTGGGAAGGCATGGCTAGCCAAGGGGAACGCAAACAGTCGGGGGGCTGTTATCATCTGGAGGTCCTGCACCCTCCAGTCTGCCGCCTGGACTGGGATCACTCCCAGGCTGGGCTCAGCTGGGGCTGTCAGGCTGAGCACTGACTTGTGGCTTCTCTGGGGAGCTCTGGCTTCTCACAGCATGGTATGAGTTCACACAGATCCTGAATGTTCCAAGACAGTCAAGAAAGAAGCCACGTAGCCTTTTCAAACCTGGCCTAGAAAACCACATGGCATCATCACCTTATTCTAGAAGTTAAGGTGGTTAAAAAAAAAAAAAAAAAACTTGCTCAATGATGAAGGGGCATCTACATCCCCCAATTCTTGAAGAAATTGGTGTCCCAGAACTTGGGAACATTTTTTTTTTTTGCAAGGCTCATCTGATTGATGTGTGATTGGCAGGTTTCCAAATGACTTTAATCTTATAAGAGCACATTTTTGTTAAGGCTTTTCTCCTGGGGCAAAAGGCAGCAAACACACACACACACACACACAAAAGAGTTGTGGATTTGTACCGTTCCATCCATCCAGGCTTTCTCTTTTTGTTTTCAATGGCTTGGTTTGGGAGGCACATCTAAAAATATGTAGAAAATTTTAAAGAGGACTATGCTTGATACATTGGGTGTATGGTAATGCCATGTGATAGTCAAAGCCCTAATGAGCCATGAATAGAATTCCCATGCCTCATTAGTGTCTCAACGGTGGCTTCATTCTCAACCCCAAATTCCCCACTTAGCTCATCCACTGGCTCATCCTTGTGCCCAGTTGATGCTGGAACTCCTGCTAACAGGACCCCACAGGTGTAGGAGACGTTCTGTGCCACCCCCTGGGGGGTGGACACAGGGTAGATACATGGCTCCAGGGCCTCTCTTAAGTCATCACAGCTTTCTGGTTTGGCTGTGGAAACCCAAACATCAATGAATGCAGGCAGTGAGCAAGTCGGGAGAGGAGAATACAGGAGAAGGTTAAGGGCATATTTTTCTCTAACCTTAGTAGGGAAAGAGTGCCATGATACGGCAACTTAAGAACAGACATGACAGAGGACTGGGACTGCTGCTGGGGTTGGCAGAATGCTTGTCTGGTGTTCACAAAACTGTGGGTTGGACCCCTAACAGAGCAAATACTGGGTACATGCTCCTAAAACCTGGGAGGTGGAAGCAGGAGGAGCAGAAGTCTCAAGATCATCTGTAGATACACAAAGAGATGGAAGCCAACCTAGGATACACGGCTTCCTGTCTCAGACAAACAAAACAAACATCTTTTTAAATGTTACTGAAGCTTTTGATAGATGTGTATTTTCTATATTTGTATTGTAAATATTCTAAAGATATATATTTATATTGTATAGATGTATGTTTATCATCATACTTCTCTCTGGTGGGGTAACATATCCCAGAGTCCTAGCATTTGTGAGGCTAAGTCAGGAGGCTCTGGAATTTGAACCCAACTTGGGGTGCAAAGGAAACCCCATCTTGAACATAAACAACCTAAACAACCAAATGAATGGAGTGGCTACTCAGGACCCTTGTTCCCAAGAGATACTGAATGCCATCACCACCACCACATCTGACCACAGCACAGTGACAACTAAAACAATAAGTGCCGAGAGGGTAAGGAGTCTGTCCACCTACCCCAACAGAGAGCAGCTCCTCATGCTGCACTTGGCTGTGGGATGCAGTGGGGACCCTGGTGGGTTATGGGTTAGCCAGCTTTGACTGGCTGGACACCAAAAATGTACATGGTTGAATTTCTGGCATGTGAAAATCAAATTTTGTTTGCCTCTCAGTTTGAAAATCTCCACCCCTCACAACAACCTAAGCAAACAATCCTTTTGAGGCACATTTTTAGGAGGAAAACGTATGTCCCTGATGTTCTATGAGGAACAATGTTGTTGAAGATTCCAAAGTCTAAGAGATTTGAGCATTTGCAGACCATTTTAATTAAAGTTTTCTAGACAGGAGGCAGAAAAACAAGATCCCCTGTGATGACTGTAACCTGTATGCAGGGGTGGGACAAAACCCAAGTGGAGCCACATAGTTACACTAAAATCAGTATGGATGCCACCAAAAGATGAAGTTAAAAATACTGCATCCATCTAGCAGTTCCAGGCAGGTGTTGGTGTGAGAATGCATCTCTATTGCTTTTCAAATTCACATCAACGGGAGACTGGTATTTCCACCGAAGGACATGCTGATTATTGTCCTGTGGTTTTCAATTAATAAATTCACAGTTAACAGTTTTTAAGTACACTGAATCATGTAAATTTCCATATCACAGCAGCTAATTTATTTGTTTATTGTGGTATAGCAGGCACCACATGAGTCTGGTTTTACAGTCATTTTCTAGAAAAGAAGATGAGTTTTGCTGGGCAAACAGAATGCAGACGAGACCCTTAGACCCTCCCTGTGCAGGATGGAGACAAAAGTGGGTGTCCTGCTGCCACACCAACCCTAAGGGGTACAGATCCAAGAATACAGGTCCTAACCAATGGGAGAAATGCTACTTGCTTCTACGACTTTGCCTGGAATGTACTGCTATCTTTTATTTATAATGACATGAGTTGTTTTTTTTTTTTTCTTTTTCTTTGAGAGCCTTTAATGTATTCACAGACACACAAACGCAAGGTTCATTAAGTTCCAAGCTGGGTTTATTTACCGTTTGCAGCTTGTTCAGATGGTTTGGCACTACATAACAGCATTTGAATTCTAAGATTATGTTATATCTCCATATCCTTTCTTTCCCTGTACCCATTTCAGCCTCGGGCATTCATGGAGAATTCCATTGTGACTTTACAGAGCTCATACTCCAGAGATGCTTTGGGATAAAAGAGGGGTTCGTTATAAAGACTGGACACTGAGAACATTCTCCATAGACAGGAGTAATAGGAGATGCCTAGAGCGAAGGTGTTGAGATAGATAAAGGAGGGGATGGGTTTTGAAAAGGAAAAGTAAATGTTGAAAAGATACAGAAAAGAACATTAGAAAGTGCTTGCATCACTTTTTCTAAGAAAAAGAAAGAAAGAGAGAAAGAAAGGAAGAAAGAAAGAAAAAGAAAGAGGAAGAGAAAAAGAAGAATGTCCTAGTGGTGATCCGTTCCTTTGAAATGAATAAATGAGTGGATG
Source organism: Cricetulus griseus (assembly GCF_003668045.3). NCBI lineage: Eukaryota > Metazoa > Chordata > Mammalia > Rodentia > Cricetidae > Cricetulus > Cricetulus griseus. The sequence continues at coordinate 204,808,123 of NC_048596.1, forward strand.
TCTGAGCACTTCAATCAGTGAAATGCACAGACCTTGAAGAGAAAGTGACACAAAGCACTGAGAGATAAAATTGAGTGAAATGTCCCCAGTTAATTTGAAAATTTCCATACACTCTTGAGGTAGCTGGCATCCAACAGGAACCTCACAGCCATGCAAATTGCAAAAGTCTTCCGATGTGTTCATGCTGATGGGGTAATTGCATATCTGAACGTATGCACCGGTGTTTATAATGGCCTTCAATGTGTTGATCTTGGACACTTCTGTTATGTAAACTATTAATGTTAACATTATTTTCATAATGCAGTTAAGAGTGTCAGGACTCAAACAGCTTAATTTCTTCATATTTGGTGTTCTGTGAACATAATGAGGACAGTTCATTTTTGTACTTCACCAGAACTGTCACTGAGAGCAGCCCCCACCTTCCACATGTTTGCCCATCTGTCTCCCTTCAAGTCTGCTTTTGTTCTTCAGTGGGAAATAATGGCAAAGTAAAGATGAAAAACCAGAAACCACCATAGATTGAAAGATATTTGAACAATTCTCTTAAAAACAGTTTGATCTTGAATTCTTGAAAAAAAAAAAGAAAATTCAGATGTAAATAATCTAAGCTGGGAGTTGGGAGATCTTATTTCAACACAGGGACTACTATTCTTAGAAAGGTGAACACTTCATTGTCCCCCTGACCATCATGGTCTTGGAACAGTCAGAGTTAGACTTAGGGAGTGGTCATTTCCCTGTAGAGTTTCAGCACACAGGAGTGATCACTTGTGACTTGCATGGGTGCACTCATCTGCAGCTTTGGAGCAGAAAATATTACAGAGATTCTGTAATGGGACTTCGTATTTCTTCAATTAAATATGCCAGATCCCAACATAAAATTAGTCACAGCATTTATTAGCTATTTCTGCCACAAATTCTAACAGTCTTGGAAAAAGAAATCCCAATGCTGCTTAGAACCATTTGGTTTTCAGTGGAATGATAATAAGCAAGAGATTTGTGAAACGAAATGAATGCCTATAAGAGTCTCTGAATTTAGTTCTCAAGAAATGAGAATTCCCCTGCTTGGTGTGATAGCACAGGCAGAAGCAGGCAGATCTCTCTCTCTCTCTCTCTCTCTCTCTCTCTCTCTCTCTCTCTCTCTCTCTCTCTCTCTCTCTCTGAGTTCCTCTCTATTCATGTAGTGCAAAAGAGCAAAACCATGCACCAGCTTGCAAGATGTGTTGATCAGCTTTCCATTGCTGTGGGAAAATACCTGAGATGATGATGAAGTTATCTGGAAGGAGGTTTTATTTTGGCTCATGGCTCATGAGTATTCACTTAATGGTAAGTTCCATTGCTCTGAGTCTAAGGTTCAGTGGGATATTGTGCCAGTGGGTACGTATAGCAGAGGAGGTCGTCTAGCTTGTGGTGGTCAGGTACGTGGGTAATGACTGGGGACAAGAAAGACCCTTTAATGTGTTGATTATCAACTTAACAGAATCTAGAATTTCTTAGGAGACAAACTTCTTGGAATGTCTGTGAGGGACTTTCTAGATTGAGTGACAATGGGAAAACCCACTCTAAGTGTGGGTGGCATTCTGTGGGCAGGGAGTCCTGATCACATGAAAAGGAGAAAGAGAATTGAATGCCTACCCTCTGCTTTCCAACTGCAGATGAAATTTGACCAGCTGCCTCATACTCTAGACACCTTGCCTTCCCTGTCACCAGGGACTGAACTTAAACTATGAGTCAAAATAAACCTTTCCTTAAGTTGGTTTTGTCAGGTATGCTGTCATAGCAACAGGAAAAATAACTAATATGTGATATGCATCCTATAATAAGCCTCAAATCCTAACAACCCATTAAGATACAACCCCATTCATAGACTTACTAGGCTAATGTCCTCCGTGTTCAGTCACCTCTGAACACCATCACCAACTATTGACTGCACCTTCAACAGATAAACCTTTAGAAACCATAACACATGACACTTAGCATGTGCCTGTATAGTTTTCTCAGAGTGGTTTCCACTGTGGATGAAGGTCACTGAGTGGTTTGAATGAGAATGTCAACTGCAGTCTCTGGAATTTGAATACTTGGTCCCCAGCTGGCAGTGCTGTTGGTGTTGCTGGAGTTTTTCTTGTCCCGCCAGATCCCACCACCATTCAGCCACAAATAAGCACACAGAGAGGCTATATTAACTATAAAACTGTTGACCAGTGGCTAGGGCTTCTTATTGGCTAGCTCTGCCTTAATTATTAACTAATTTCTATTAACCTATGTATTTCCATATGGTCTTATCTTACCTGAGAAGGATCCAAACCTGTTACTCCTTCCTCGGCTACATGGTGTTACTTATGGCCTCTCTCTGACTATCTTTCCCAGAATTCTCCTCATCTCCTAGTCCCACCTATCTTCCTGCCTCTATTGGCCAAACAATGTTTTATTCACCAACCAATTAGAGAAACATATATACAGAAGGACATCCCCCATCAGTTTGGGAAGGTGTAGACTTGTAGCTTTGTTGGAGAAGGTATGTCACAGCAAGTGAGCTTTGAGAGTTTAAAGACCTGGGTCATTTTGAGTTTGTTCTCTGCTTCCTGCTTGCAGTTCAAGATGTGGGCTCTCAGTTTCCAACTCTAGCTACTATGTCTCTGTTCTGCCATTGTGGACTCTTATCTCTCTGAAACCATAAGCCCAAATAAACTCTTTATTCTCTAAGTTACCTAAGCCATAGTGTTTTATCACAGAAATAGAAAACTAACACTTTCACTGGCATTGAAGGTAGACTTTGCCTGTATCCAATAAACTCTCAAGCTAAAATTCCAAGTCCTGCAATTCCCAGCCCTGAGCCAATGTTTGTGGTGTGAATTTGCAGCTCTTTTTCTTGTGCTATTCAATGATCTACTTAAATACCAGGGGAGAATCTGAATCTAAACTTGAGGACCTCTGTGTGGGATTGTTTACAGTGTTGAACAATCTGTTGAACAGCCACATTCGCTCTTTTAGTAAGAGACACAAAGTAGAAAGTACTCTTTCCAAGAACTCAATATTTTTAAAGGAATGGGGAAATGATGCATCTATGTGTTTGGTGCATAAGTACATGGGGTCACTTCAGAATAAAAAAGTGGTTTGGGTCTATATTGCATAAATATGGGATACATGAGTTTGTTTTGTTCTTGTTGATGTTTTTGAGATAGTATCTCTGTAGGTCCATCTGGCCTCAGACTCACTAAGTAGTTGAAGATGACCTAGAACTCCTGATCCCCCTGCCTCTACCTCCAAAAGGCTAGGATTACTAGCAAGAGCCAAAGTAATCATTTTTGCATGGACAATGGACTCCCAATGCTGGAGAAATGTCTTATTTGGAGAAAAACTTGCTGCATAAGCATGAGGCCCTGAGTTCAATCCTCAGAACACACACAAAAGTCTGGATGTGCTGATGCATTTCCGTGTTCACAGCTGGGTGTCCTGATGTATGTCTTCGAGCCCAGCCCTGGTGAAATGAACACAAGTTGATCCCTGGGACTTGATGTAACACCAGTCCAGTTGATGAGTCCCATGTTGAGACCCTGTCTCAATAAGCAAGGTAGACACATCCTGAGGAAAAATGCCTGAGGTTGTCTTCTGGCTTCTACATGTAGTAAACAACAGCACATTCATGTGTACTCATATGCACACATATTCATGTACACACAGGATCTCTAGCCTTTTGTGAACTTTAGGATGAAAAATAAAGTCTCATTTGGCAGTTAAAGAAGAGATGACTGTGGCAGATACTCTAGTAGAATCGAACCTATTAGATAGATGGTCATGGAAGAGGCTTGAGAAGTGCAGGCCACAGGGGTCTGCCCATAAATATTGTGAACAGCCAATTTCATGACTGAGCCTAGCCTGGGTGACTTCTGGGCTAGTAAGTTTTTTGTTTTATTGGGGGGGTTGTTTTTTTGTTTGTTTGTTTGTTTTTTGTTTTTTTCAACTTGCCACAAGCTAGAGTCATCTGAGAAGAGGAATCCCCAATGAGAAAATGTCTCCAGTCAGATTGGCCTGTAGGCAAGTCTGTGGAACATTTTCTTGATTAATGACAGATGTGGGGGAATCCACATCTACTGTGGGTGGTGCTACCTCTGGCAAGTGGTCCAGAGACATGTGAAAAAACAAGTTGAGTGAGCCATGGAGAACAGTACTTTAAGTAGCATTGCTTCATGGCCTCTACTTCAGTTCCTGCCTTGAGTTCCTCCCTTGATGTCTCTTCATGTTGAACTACAAACTGTAAAGTGAAGTAAACCTTTTCCTCCACAGGTTGTTTTTTGTTTGTTTTGAGACAGGGTTTCTCTATGTATCCCTAGCTGTCCTGCAACTCACTATCTAGACCAGACTGGCCTTAAACTCATAGAGATCTGCCTGCCTCTGCCTCCTGAGTATTGGAATTAAAGGCGTGTGCCACCACTATCCAACAACCCCAGGTTGTTTTTATCACAGTGTTTATCACCGCACTAGAAAAGGCAAATTAAAACAACTTTCATTCTCTTCCATTTCCTTCTGAGCATGTAGAATTATGAAGCAGTAAACAAAATGGGGGATCTAAAAACATCTGATCAGATCTGAGCATGATGTACATACCTTTAATCCCAACACTGGGGAGACAGAGGAAAGAGAGTCTCTCTGAGAAATAGGGCAGCCTGACCCTTGAGTTCCTGGACATCCAGGGATACACAGTGTTTCAAAACCCAAAAAGAACAGAAATACCTAATTAGGGGACAGGAAGATGACTCTGTGCATAAGAGCATTTACTGTGCAAGAGTGAGAACATAAATTCAAATCCTCTCTACCCATAAAAAAGCCAGGTGTGCCTGTTATCCCAGCCTTTAGGGACAGAGATGGGTGGATCCTAAGAGCTCCATGACAGCCAGCCCAGCAGAAATGGTGAGTTTCCAGTTCAGAAAGTGACTGTCTCAAGAGAATAAAGCAGAGGAAGACACATGATCTCTTCCTTTGTCTTCCTCATGCACTAACACCTGTACACACACACACATACATGTGTGCGCGTGCATGCGCACAGATGAATGCACACACATGAACATGCAAACACACATGCACACATATACACACACACACACACACACACACACGCATGTGCACACACTACATAAATGAATAAAATGTCTAACTAACATGTCAATCCTCTATTCCTCTATGGTTAGATTTTGATCTTAGGGCTCTCTGGGGACTTAGAGAAGAGAAGGGACCACATGCTTTGTGTACCTGTGACTCTTGGAGCAAGCTGCTTGCAGCAGAGTGCCTGGCCTAGGCCATTGCTGGGTCATGTGGGCACTCTAGTTTAGAAATGGATTCAGTGTTCCTTTGGAAAGTATTTCTCCTTGAGACTGTCGATGGTTGTTGGAATACAACTACATCAACATGTTTAGGTTTCTTTTCCTGATCATCCTAAGGCTAAAGGAAGCCTCTTTAGGGGGCTCTATAGATAAACCCAGTGTGCAAATTATACAGGGAAGGATCCTCCCTGAGGGAAAGTGGCATCCCTGATGATGTGTTCAGAAGAAAGATCTGAGGATAAAGATGCCCCTAGGTATTAAAGTCCCCAAACATGTAACTGCAAGTAAAGTCAGGATGAACGGAATAAGCAAGTATTGGGTAGGACATCAAAAGGAGAACATAACATAAAGAGTAACTAAAAATTGGCAATATCTGCCCATAATAAATTTTCAGTCAAAGGGACCCTGTATAGTTGTAATGTTCCCCAACAACTAGAGAAGACAATTTTATCCTAAGCAGCCCTAAAATTTTATGTTCAAAATTGGCATCTGTTTTGGGACTTGAAAAAAACTGAAGCCCCCACATTCAAATCAAATTCACCCCATCTTGCAATTAGTTATTTCCCTAAAATACAGCCACCTGTCTCTCTATCACCAGCCTGAAAGCTCACATCTTTGTTTCTTCTCTTTCTCATTGTGAGGTCAAGGTAGCTGCTGAGTCAAGTGTTTCGTCCATCTGCAGGGTCTGCCCGGAATCAAAATCTCTTTCTTCTTCTCAACTGAACTCTCCTAATTCCCACCCTCACTGTTTCTATCCCACACCGGCTCACTCTAATCTCCCTTGTGTTTGCTCCAGCCCTGCTTTCCTCCAGCTGCTATGTGTATCTTTCTAAGAAATTGATTTAAATGTGAGCAGAAGGCGAGCCCCCCTTCGGAAACTAAGCAGTCGGCATCGTCCTGGTATAAAAACAGCTCTGGAAAATGGGATCCTGGAGGTCAGCTCACCAGAGCTTTGTCACCCTGGAGGGACAGATGAAGCCGAGTATCTGGACCCTCGTAGGGTAATATATGGTGACCCCATTTGAAGACGGCACTATGAGCCTCTAACCAGGACACCATTCCCCTGATATGATAATAGTAAAGTACCATTTCCTGAAAACTTTAATAACAGAGTAATAAGCTCTTAGAAAGCAATCAGAATATGGGCACTTAGCGAGGACTATAATCTGGGCAGTGAGAATTAATCCCCGAATCTACTTCCTTTATTCATAAGATGTAAGTTAGGGGAATTCATGTTAATCTTGCAGAGTTGCTTTTGTTATTTGTTTAAAATGTAAAAGAGGAAACTTCATGATTACAATCTATCTTTAGCAAAGAATGTGTATGTGTTTGACACATCTATATGCTGCATGGCAGAGTACCTCATATGCAATAGTTCCTTTAATAATGATTTTACCTGTATTAATACTAATAAGAATAGTATCTTTATTATTCTGTCACTTTTTTGGATAGTATCCTTATTCACTATTTTTAAATTAATTCCTGAAACTGCAATATCATTTGGGCCTTTCCCAAAATGCGATTCCTTTCATGTTGGTTTTAAATGACAATTTTCCTTTTGCTATGATCCAAAAACCACACAGACCAGCAGGAATCTCATTCATTCAAGGCAGAGACTACCAGACACTGACCTTGAAGTTACCTTTGGCATTCTCTTTCCAGTGGAACAAATAAGGGAATAGGAGGCAGGCTTCTGAAGAACATGTTTGGACTTGTGCCCGTTACCTCTTTCTTCCGATTAATAAGCACCCCTTCCCTCCAGAAAAAGAGTTGCAAGTGCTTGAAAAATGAATTAGGGAGATAAAAAAGGCTGCTATCTATTCTTTTTTCTTGAGCAAAGGCACTAGTCACTAGCTAAAAATCTAGTCAGTACTAAGGCAACAGAAAAAGAACTCCTTTCCCCAAATGAGCAACTTGCAGAAGCCATTTTAACTAATAGAAGCCATTTTAACTATGGACACCATTTTAACTCATAGACACCATTTTGCACGTCAGTGAGTCCCTGCTATGAATTCCCTGGGTGTGCTCAAGAGGCAGCAGAGAGAGCAAGAGCAGCTGGGGGTGGGGGGGATGATGTTTGACCTTGGGATGCCTCTAGGCAGTCATGGTCTGGAGGAGACAGCCTTTGGTCAACAGGGTCCCATCATCTTCACTCATCCTTTTCTGTACAGTGAGGACATGTTCTCAGCCTGGCTTCTTTCCACTGTGCTGATGTCAACGCCTTCTTGTCTTCTGTCCAAAGCCTGTTCCCATGCTGCCATCTGACTGACCCTGTAATTTAAAAGATGAGGGGGGCGGTGAGAAAAGGCCATGCCAGGGAATAGGAAGCCAGAATTCTGATTTCTGCCCTTCAGCTGGGCATTCATGGTCCTGTGGGTGACTTGCTTAGCATTGAGCCCCCACCTATCTCCTTGTTTGCTGCAGTGGAGTTAACAGCAACTATCTATCTGGCAAGTGGAGGCTCTGGGTAAGCCAAAGGAGAGGACGTAAGCGGAAGTGCCCAGGGCAAGCAGGAGACATCCTCAGGACACTGTGGCACTGCAGCCACCAGCTTCCTTTTCTCTCTCTCTCTCTCTCTCTCTCTCTCTCTCTCTCTCTCTCTCTCTCTCAGTTGGAACCGATAATATGAATGCACATCAGGGGGTGTGCTTCAACTAATAAACACATGATTCACCCCTTAATGAATAGAATAGGAAGTGTGTGGAGCAATCAGGTCCAAGCAAGCACAGCTGCTTGGGTAGCAGCCTTGAATCTAGACACTGCAGACCTCTTTAATAAAGATCTTCTTAATTGAGCGGTTGAAAAGCTTAGGCAGGGGGAGAAGGCTGTGCTGTGGTCCATGCTGGGATGTGAGAGGGGAATGGCCAGGGAACACTGCTTTCTGAAGGCGTGTTTACAGTCAACATCATGTTTCCATGGGCAAATTATAGACACATGAGGTGGTGATGGTGCTGAAACAGTTAGGAACAGAATCAGGAGCACAGCTTTGCTGCATGAAGCAGCTACACACTGGGGGAGGAGACAAGGCCAGACAGTGTTCTGGGCCTGGACTCGAAGGCTCTCTCCATAGGGCAACAGGGTTGGTAAAGCCAAAGCAGGGTTCTTGAGGCCAGCTCAGGGAAGGATCTTTCTCCTCTAGAGAATACTTGACGTTAAGCCTTTAACTTGCTTTTAAATTTCCTTTGGGAAATTTCTCTTTCAAAATTCTAATCTGGGTAGTTTTAAAGTGAATGATGAGTTCAAGGTGAAGCAAGGAGAAAGCAGGGTCCCTGGTTATAAGATGGTAGGATGCAGCAACTTCTCCTAAGAAACACCAACGGGGTTAGGGAAGAGGGAGGCATACTATATTATACATTTTTTTTTTTTTGTAATTCATCCATGCTAAGCAGGTAGTGTATAGTCGTGGTCTTTGTACTAATAATGTATCATTTCATGTACAACCTAAGACCTTACAGTCTTGATTTTCCATTTTTCCAATCAGCCCTGTGGTGTTGTAGCCATGCATTTTGTTTCTATGTATGTCGTGAGACCTGCAACGAATTGGGATTTTTATTGACTTTATATGTTTGACTTACACATACGTTATAAATTCTACCTTTTGTGTTTTATTACTTTCTGCCTTAACTGAGTAATTATCCTTTTGATGGTAGGGCAACTATGCAATCCTGGTGTAAACTCCACCTAGCTACAGTACATCCTGTATCTTAGTTACATTTTTGTTGCTGTAATGATAGCAACTTTAGGAAGAAAGGGTTTATTCAGGGTCACAGTGTAACTGTACAGTCCATCATTTCAAAGAAATCAAGGTGGCAGGATCTTTAAGGAGCTGGTCACATGGACCACAGTTAAGAAGCAGATGCCTACTGCCGCTCAGCTCCTTTCTCCACTTATACAGTCAAAGATCCTCCCAGGGAATGGTACCACCCACTGTAATTGGGTCCTCCATACCAATGAACCCAATCAAAATACTCCCCTAGAGGCATATTGACAGGTTCATCTCCCAGGCTGTTCTAGATGCTTTCAAGCTGACAGCACTAACCACCCCACATTACTTCCTATGTTTTGGTAGATTAACTTTATAAAATAATTACAAACTAAAATACGATTAGAAATTAAGTAGGAATATAGTCAGAGAGTGTGGCAAAGAAGAACAAGCAGGCCTGTATGGGCTCAGGCTAGTCCTCTGGGAAGAGATAACACCCAAACTACAGACAGCCAACAGATGATTCAAGAAGTTAGGAATGAACTCATTCCCATTCTTCTGCTCAGCAATTTTCTATCTAGCAGAAATAGAACTGAGTCTAATGAATACATACGCTAAATGTGTTTTACAATAGAGACACAAAACCCATGGAGAGCAGTGTGCTTCCATACTAGATATGACATTGGCATTAGGAGGAGTTTATGAATATAAAACTAGTCCCTGAGAGAGCAGGAGCCTGGCACAACCCACCCACCCCCACCTCATTCTACTGCAATGAAAACTACAATTCAGAAAACCAAGACTGGGAAGAAAGGAGGTTGCTGCCTGCTTTTGTTACTGAGCATGCTCTGTGAGTCCGGGCCTTAGCCAGAAACCCAAACATGGGAAAAGTCAAGCCACAATTGAGGCAGGACAGAAAGACGGGGAAATTATAGGGGCACAGGAAAGGAGAGGCATCCTAACACTGGAGTCTGATTGATGTTTTCCATCAACTGGGAGACAAGAATTCCCTCATAAGTAACCTTTGCTGAGAAGGATCTTAAGTGACTAAGTTGGTCAGTTTTGAGAAACATGTAGGCCAAAGAAACTCAGGACTCCTCTCTCTATATATTACACCAAGAATATTCCAGAAAACTCCTATATTTTTCTCACGGCCCCTTCCTAGAACTGATAGCTTTTCTTATTTCTGTTATTACAAATTGATTTTATTTTTCTAATTCCTCGAATAAACGGAATAACTGAGTACTGCTCTTGTATATCTTGCTTCTCTCATTCAGTCAGTTGTTGTGGCTGAACTATGGTGCTACATGGGTTTATTCCTTTTTATTGTTGAGTAGTATTTCATAGTTCAACTTCACCACAGATGTTTTCACAATCACATTGGTGATACTTTGCACTGTGTCTAATTTATGTTATAATTACTGGTGATGCTACTGGAGTCAACCTACTATCGGTATTCTCTTATGAGAGAAAAAAGAAAATGATGGCCATGAAATGGAAAGTAAAACAATATTTTCTTCAGACAAAAGCAAAAGAGAAAAGAAAGCACAAATTCAGTAAATAGAAAAGAGGTAGCGCTCTGTCCTGCGGCGGGTGCCCCAGCCTCAGGTAAGTCTAGGCACTGCTCTGCTCCCCAACCTCCCCCATCAACCCCCCCACTTCTGCCTGAACCCCCCCCATAAGAGTGGACCTGCCCAGACCAGAAGGCCTACCCTGATTCTGGACACACCTCACCCCTGTCTACACTCCGCCCTCTGTCATCTGGAGGGTGCCCCAGGCTCAGGTGAGTCTGGGTGCTGCTCTGCCCACAACTTCCCCCATCACCCCCTGTTTGCTTCTTCCTGAGCCTCCCACTAGACAAGAGTGGACCTGGCCAGACCAGAAGGCCCACCCTGAGTCCAGATACACCTCACCCTTGTCCACTCACTGCCCACTGCCATCTAGCTGCCACCAGAGCCTGAGCCCTCCACCTGCCACCTGAGAGAGGGAGAGACCCCACCTGCACCCACTGGAAGAAGGGATGGGAAGAAGACAGAGTAAGAACACACTCAACAACAGAAAGAATAATATGACACCACCAGAATCTAGGGTCTCTACACCAGCAAGAACTGAAAAGCCCAATGTAGAGGATGAAGAAGAGATAGACCTTAAAAGTTATCTTATGAAGATGATAGAGATGATTAAAGAGGAAACAAGAAAATCCCTTAAAGAAATAGAAGAAAAAACAAGCAAAAATTACATGAAGTGGAGGAAAAGACAAACCAAAAAATTCAAGAAATAAACAAATCCCTTAGAGAATCTAAAGAAAACCAAGAAAAAAACAACCAAACAAGTGAAGGAAACAATTCAAACAGTTCACAGTTTGAAAGCACAATAGAAACAATAAAGAAAACACAGAATGAGGGGATGCTGGAAATAGAAAAGCTGGGTAAACAATCAGGAACCACCGATGTAAGCATAACCAATAGAATACAAGAGATGGAAGAGAGAATCTCAGGTGTTGAAGACTAATTAGAAGATATACAGTCATCGGCCAAAGAAAATCTTAAGTCCAACAAATCCCTAGCACAAAATATCCAGGAAATATGCGACACTGTGAAAAGACCAAACCTAAGAAAAATAGGTATAGAAGAAGGCGAAGAAATTCAGCTCAAAGGTACAGAAAACTTATTCAACAAAATCATTGAAGAAAACTTCCCCAACCTAAAGAATGATATGCCTATGAAAGCACAAGAAGCTTACCGAACACCAAATAGATTGGACCACAAAAAGAAGTCCCCTTACCACATAATAATAAAAACACCAAACTTACAGAATAAAGAAAAATATTAAGAGCAGCAAAAGAAAAAGGCCAAGTAACACACAAAGGCAGACCTATCCGAATTGCACCCAACTTCTCAATGGAAACTTTGAAAATCAGAAGATCATGGATAGGTGTTCTACAAACTCTAAGGGAACAGCCCAAGCTACTGTATCCAGCAAAGCTTTCAATCACTACAGATGGAGAAAACAAGATATTCCATGACAAAACTAGATTTAAGTAATACATATCCACAAACCCAGCCCTACAGAAATTAATGGAAGGAAAACTTCAATGTAATGAAGATAACTATGCTCAAAAAACCATAGGCAATAGAAAATCCCACTTTACCTAACACCAAAAAAGTGGGGAAATCTGGGACCACCAGACAGAAACTTAACAAAGAAACAAAAGAACTAACAGATGTTATTACCCAATTGGGTTTAACAGATATCTATAGAACATACCATCTGAACACAAAAGAATATACCTTCTTCTCAGCGCCACATGGAAGCTTCTCTAAAATTGGCCACATACTCAGCAACATAGCAAACCTCCACAGATACAAAAAAATTGGAATAACCCCCTGTATCATATCAGACCACCATGCTTTAAAGTTAGAATTCAACAAAAACACAAATTGCAGAAACCCTACAAACTCATGGAAATTAAGTAATGAGCAATTGAACCATTCCTGTGTCAAGGAAGAAATAAAAAAGAAATTAAAGACTTCCTAGAATTCAATGAGAATGAAGACACAACATACCCAAACCTATGGGACACTTTGAAAGCAGTGCTAAGAGGAAAGTTCATAGCACTAAATGCCCAAATGAAGAATCTGGAGAATAGTCACACTAGAGAATTAACAGTGCAACTGAAAGCTCTAGAACACAAGGAAGCAAACACTCCCCAGAGGAGTACACGCCAGGAAATAATCAAACTGAGGGCTGAAATCAATAAAGTAGAAACTAGGAAAACACTACAAAGACTCAATGAAACAAAGAGTTGGTTCTTTGAGAAAGTCAGCAAGATAGACAAACCTTTATCCAAGCTAACCAAAAGGCACAGAGAAAGCATGCTAATTAACAAAATCAGAAATGAAAAGGGGAACAACAATAGACACTGAAGAAATCCAAAGAATCATCAGGTCATACTTTGAAAACCTGTAGTCCACAAAATTCAAAAATCTAAAGGAAATGGACAATTTTCTGGATAGATATCACTTACCAAAATTAAATCAAGAACAGATAAGTAAGTTAAGCAGACCTATAACCCCTAATGAAATAGAAGCAGTCATCAAAAATCTACCAACCAAAAAAAAAAAAGGGCCCAGATGGATTCACTGCAGAATTCTACCAGAAATTCAAAGGAGAGCTAATACCAGTACTTCTCAAATTGTTCCACACAATAGAAGCAGAAGCAACATTGCCAAGCTCTTTCTATGAGGCTACAATTACCTTGGTACCCAAGCCACACAAAGACAAAATGAAAAAAAGAGAATTATGGACCAATATCCCTCATGAACATCCACGCAAAGATATTCAACAAAATACTGGCAAATTGGATCCAAAAACACATCAGAGAAATTATCCGCCATGATCAAGTTGGCTTTATCCCAGGAATGCAGGGATGGTTCAACATATGAAAATCCATCAATGTAATCCACCATATAAACAAACTGAAGAAGAAAAACCACATGATCATCTCGCTAGATGTTGACAAAATCCAACATCCCTTCATGATAAAGGTCTTGGAGAGATCAGGAATAACAGGAACATACCTAAACATGATAAAAGCAATATACAGCAAACCAACAGCCAACATCAAACTAAATGGAGAGAAACTCAAGGCTATTCCTCTAAAATCACAAACAAGACAAGGCTGTCCACTTTCTCCATATTGTACTTGAAGTCCTAGCTAGAGCAATAAGACAACAAAAGGAGATCAAGGGGATACAAATTGGAAAGGAAGAAGTCAAACTTTCACTATTTGCAGATGATATGATAGTTTACATAAGTGACCGGAAAAACTCTACCAGGGAACTACTACAGCTGATAAACACCTTCAGCAATGTGGCAGAATACAAGATTAACTCAAAAAAATCAGTAACCCTACTATATACAGAAGATAAATGTGCTGAGAAAGAAATCAGAGAAACACCACCCTTTACAATAGCAACGAACAAAATAAATTATCTTGGGATAACACTAACCAAAAATGAGAAAGACCTACATAATAAGAACTTGAGTTTTTAAAGAAAGAAATTAAAGAATATACCAGAAAATGGAAAGATCTCCCATGCTCTTGGATAGGTAGGATCAACATAGTAAAAATGGTAATCTTGCCAAAAGCAATCTACAGATTCAATGCAATTCCCATCAAAATCCCAACACAATTCTTCACAGACCTGGAAAGAACAGTACTCAACTTCATATGGAAAAACAAAAAACCCAGGATAGCCAAAACAACCCTGAACAATAGAGAAACTTCCGGAGGCATCACCATCCCTGACTTCAAGCTCTATTATAGAGCTATAGTCCTGAAAACAGCTTGGCACAAAAATAGACAGGTTAACCAATGGAATTGAGTTGAAAACCCTGATATTAACCCCCACACCTATGGACACCTGAATTTTGACAAAGAAGCTAAATTTATACAGTGGAAAAAAGAAAGCATCTTCAACAAATGATGCTGGCATAACTGGATTCGGACATGTAGAAGATTACAGATTGATCCATAGCTATCGCCATGCACTAAACTTAAATACAAATGGATCAAAGACCTCAACATAAATTCAGCCACACTGAATATCCTAGAAGAGAAGATAGGTGGCACCCTTGAACAAATTGGTACAGGACACTGCTTTCTGAATATAACACCAGTAGCTCAAACATTGAGATGGACAATTAATAATTGGGACCTCCTAAAACTGAGAAGCTTCTGTAAAGCAAAGGATACAGTCAGCAAGACAAAATGCCAACCCACAGAATGGGAAAAGATATTCACCAAAATATACAATGAACTCAAGAAGCTAACCACTAAAACACCAAAGAACTCAATTAAAAGTTGGAGTGCAGAACTAAATAGAGAATTCTCAACAGAGGAATTCAAAATGGCTGAAAGACACTTGAGAAAGTGCTCAACATCCTTAGTCATCGGGGAAATGCAACTCAAAACCACTCTGAGATACCATCTTACTCCTGTCAGAATGGCTAAAATCAATAACACCATTGACAATCTATGATGGAGAGGATGTGGAGAAAGAGGAACTCTCCTCCATCGCTGGTGGGAATGCAAACTTGTACAACCACTTTGGAAATCAGTATGGCGGTGGTTTCTCGGGAAAATGGGAATCACTCTACCCCAAGACCCAGAAATTCCTCTCTTGGTCATATACCCAAAGAATGCACACCCATACAATAAGGACATATGTTCAACTATGTTCATAGCAGCACTATTTGTAATAGTCAGAACATGGAAACAACCTAGATGCCCCTCAACTGAAGAATGGATAGAGAAAATGTGGTATATTTACACAATGGAGTACTACTCAACAGAAAAGAACAATGGATTCTTGAAATTCGAAGGCAAATAGATGGAACTAGAAGAAACTATCTTCAGTGAGGTAACCCAATCACAAAAAGATAAACATGGTATGTACTCACTCATTTTTGATTTTTAGACATAGAGCAAAGGATCACTAGCCTACATTCCACACTGCCAGAGGAGCTAGGAAACAAAAGGACCCCAAGAGAAAATTGCATAGTCCCTCGAAGAAGGGTATGGGGACAAGAACCCCTGACCAAATTGGAGCCCGGGGGCAGGGAGAGGAAGAAGAGTCTTCATCCAGTTGCTGTTCAAAGCAGAAACAGACACCCATAGCTAAGTTTCCTGCATCCTAAGTGGGTTTTGTCTACTTGTTTGGTTAAGAAGCAAGGATGGGAAAAAATTCCCATTATGCTGATCTGTTTTCCCTTGTTATTTCTCAGTTCAGTTGTATCTTGTTGTATCAGTTGTTGTATAAGCACTGAACCATCCTACTGGAATTCAGTTGTGGAGAGGGAGGAGGGTTGAGCAAAGGAACCAAGACGGGGATGGAAAGACCTGCAGAAACAGTGGAGCTGACCTACTGATAGAATGGAAACCCTAATCATAAAGCTGGGGAAACAGCATTGGACCAAATCAAACCCTCTCAATGTGGGTACTAGCTAGGAGCCCAAGAGAGTCTATGGCTCCTCTGACAGCAGAGCCAGGCTTTATCCCTAGAGCACAAATGGACTTTGGGAGCCCATTCCCTATGGAGGGATACTATTGCAGTCCAGATACAGCAAGGAGGGTCTAGACCCTCCCTCAAACAATGTGACAGACTTTGTAGGTCCTTGGTAGAGAGCCTCACTATCCCTGGAGAGGAGTCTGGGGTGGGCTGGGTGGGAAACATGGGAGAAGAGGAGGATGAGGGAATGGGAGGATGGATATGTAAATATGAATAATTAAAAACAGTAAAAAACTGAAAAAAGAAAGCTAAAAAAAGAAAAGAGGTAGCAATATCGTAGACCTCAATCTAGTTTGAGTTAAGCTTACATTAAATATAAATGATATAAAATATTGAATTAAGCACTAAACGGCAGAGATTGTTAGTATGGATTTAAATAAAACAAAGCTCAAAGCTACAGTCTCTATGAGAAATCCATTTTAAAATGGGAAATATATAACATCATAAAACATGGTAGAGTATGCAAACAATAATCAAAAGAAATTTAAAGTCAATTTACCATCAACAAATGACATGAACATCAAAACAATATAAAACAACCACATTTCATAATAGGATGGCCATCAGAACTGTGTATGCACATAATGAGAGCATTCAGAAACTGATACAACAAGATACAACTGAACTGAGAAATAACAAGGGAAAACAGATCAGCATAATGGGAATTTTTTCCCATCCTTGCTTCTTAACCAAACAAGTAGACAAAACCCACTTAGGATGCAGGAAACTTTAATGTCATCTCACCTGATGAGTCTTTTTTTATTATAAAAAACCTTCAAATAAAAATCACACTCTAAAATTAACCAGAACCAAAGTCTATACCTTGCAAGGAACATCTGTACAGCTAGGATCGATATTTCAAAGCTGTGGAACTTCACACTAGATTTTACACTTGCACTACCAAGTATATTTTTATGCACTTATCCAGAACCTCAACCAAAAAATTTGAGACAGAGTTAGAGTTGGAAAAACAATTAGCTTTATATCCATTTTCATAACTCATGTCAATTACCTATATTCAGTCCTTCTTCACTCCCTAATATGAAGCCTTTCTTGTTCCTTTTTCTGCTTGTTATACTGCATCCCCGTATATTTTTGTTTTCATATATTCATATATTATCAGCTAGGTTCTGTGTATGAGGGAAAACATGCTTTTAAAATTTTTTTCTGAGATTGTGTGACCTTGCTTAATATTATACTAAGTCCATTCATTTTCCAACAATTTTGAATTACATTTTTCTTTTTTAATCATTTTTTATTTGAATTAGAAACGAGATTGATTTACATCACAATCCCAGATCCCTTCTCCCTCCCGTCCTCCCCTACCACCCCCCCAACTAAAACCCTACCTGTCACATATCCTTTCTTCTATTCTTCACCTGACTCAACCTTTCTGCTCCCTCATGACCTCTGTATCCTTCCTCTTCTTCCCTTCTCATTCTCGTAGCTCCCTCCCCCCTCTTCCCCTGTCCTCAATTTGCTCAGGGGATCTTGACCCTTTCCCCATCTCCAGGGGACAATGTTTGTCTCTTTTAGAGTCCTCCATGTTTACTAGTTTCTCTGGCAGTGTGGATTGTAGGCTGGTAATCCTTTACTCTATGTTTAAAATTCACATATGAGTGAGTACATATTATGTCTTTTTGTGATTGGATTACCTCACTCAGAATGGTTTCTTCTAGTTCCATCCATTTTCCTGCAAATTTCAAGATTCCATTGTTCTTTTCTGCTGAGTAGTGTAAATGTGTAAATGTACCACATTTTCTCTATCTATTCTTCAGTAGAGGGGCATCCAGGCTGCTTCCAGTTTCTGGCTATTACAAATAGGGCTGCTATGAACATCGTTGAATGGATGTCTTTGTTGTATGAATGTGCTTCTTTTAGGTATATGCCTAGGAGTGGAATTGCTGGATCTTGTGGTAGACTGATTCCCATTTTCTTGAGGAGTCACCATACTGATTTCCAAAGTGGCTGTACAAGTTGGCACTCCCACCAGCAGTGGAGAAGTGTTCCCCTTTCTCCACATCCTCTCCAGCATAAACTGTCATTTGTGTTATTGATTTTAGCCATTCTGACAGGAGTAAGATGGTATCTCAGAGTTGTTTTGATTTGCATTTCCCTGATGGCTAAGGATGTTAGATGAATAGTGTTCTGTTTTATAAACAGATTCATTCCAATTCTTTGCTATCATGACTAAGAAGCAATAAGCATGAGGTTGCAAATACCAGTATGGTAGGGTGAGATCCATATACTGACAGATTAGTGCATCCCCATACACACTGACTGTGGAATGTATTTTCTAAGTCTAATAAAGTATTTACCATGAGTGACCAAACACAGGTCCATAAAGTATCACAATAAATATTAAAAAAATTGAAATACAATAGAGAGTAGTTTTACCTATGTTTGGATTAAATGAGTAATATATTTTAGAAAGATATGTAAAATATCCTCAAAATATTTGTAAATTAGCCAATTACCTTCCAAATAGCCTATGAGTTAAAGAATAAATTACAGAGGAAAATCAACATTTAGAAAATCAAGTTGAGATTAAAATCACACTATAAGGATGCTGGAGAGGCTGGAGATAAGGCCTAGTGGTTGAGAGCACTTGCTGTTCTTGCTGAAAACCGGAGTTTAGTTCCAAGTGCATGCGTGGAGAGACGCACAGTTGCCTGAACTCTAGTTCCAGGGTAATGATGCCTTCTGGCTTCCAGAGGTATCCTCCCTCCACAGAAATAAAACCAAATGAATAAAAATGAAGTTATAAAAAGAACACAATAGAATGCTGCTAACTTAGTGGCTACAGCAAGATTTAAAACTTAAAGGGGTGACATTATAAGAAGAAATCATCAAAATCAATAACTGATTTAAAAAGAATAAATTAAATTCACATAAAATTGGAGAAATAAAAATATAAAGATTAAAGATAACACCAATGAACTAAAAAGAAAACAAGACTAGAATAATAAAAAAGTTTCTAAGAGAGTTCTTGGAGGAAAAACCACCATGAACTTGACAAAGACCTTGATTCATGAAGACAAAATTATCAATATCATGAAAGAAATCACTTTACATATTTTTGGAATTAAAACAATAATTAGAGAATAATAGAAGTAGCCCTGGCCAAGAATTCAAACTGGGAAGAAAACTAAGACAGTGGGCCATTGTTTTAGTAAATAATGTTTTATTGAATATACCTACAACTGTTTGTTCATGTGTTGTTTGTGCTTGTTTGGTGACTTTGATGATCATAGAGATTGTGTAGCCCACAAAACCTAAAATAGTTTATTCTATAACCATTCCTTTATAGGAAAATGTTGATAATATGTGACTAAAATACAAAAATTCTTGAAAAATACAAATTACCAAAATTAATAAAAATGAGATAAAATCCATTTCTATAAATAAATTAAAATCATCTCTAAAAGTTTTCTATAGAAATACAGGCACAGGTGAATTTATTAAAACATTTAAGAGAAAAAGAATGTATAATCCCATGTAAATTTATTCAGTAAATGAAATAGGAAACAATCAATCAAAATTCATTTCATGAGCCTGGAACACCTTGATACAAAATGTAGATAACAATGTAAGAAAAGAGAAGCATGGACCAATGCCCTTCATAAACATATGGAAATATCATTAAGAAATATTAGTAATCAGAATCCAGCAGTAGGCAAGAGGTGTGTCTCACCAGTAAGTGGGATTGTCCTCAGAAAACAAGGTTGATTTTAAAACACTTGAATATCAATTGGTGTGATTTACAAAAGGTAAACACTGTTTGTGTGTTGCAGTGCTATAGCCTGGGCCATGTGGATGGCAGACAAGTGCCCTTTTCCAGAGCTGCATTTCCAGACCTGAAGATGTTGTAAAGAAAAGTCTGCATTTCCATCTCAATAGATCAGTGGTTCTCAAAACAGGAAATAGTGTGGAGAATAAAAGGATTGCTGAGGACTATATGGTTTCAAGTTTATATTAAAAATTGGAGTTGATGGTGAACTTGAAGCTTGGGGGAAGTCCATAGACATCTGTTCAAGTCTCATGCCTTCCTTTAGATCAGTGGTTCTCAACCTTCCTAATGTTCATGCTGTGGTGACCCCCCAATCATAAAATTATTTTCATTGCTACTTCGTAACTGCAATGTCGCTATGTTGTGAATCTCAATGTAAACATTTTTTAGAGATACACATTTGCCAAAGGGGTCTCGACCGTAGGTTGAGAGTCACTGCAATAAATGAATTGATGGAAAAACGCACTGCCTTGATTAATGATGATTCACAGTTAAAAAGAGAGAAAGCCTCAGCAAGCTAGAAATGGAAACCAGCTCACAAACATGAGAAGTGGGTGTGTGAAAAGCCTTCTGCTTCAGCTCCGGAACAAGATGAAAATGGTCTCTCTCACCAATTCCATTCAATGTTACACTGCAAATTGTAGGCAGTGATGAATGAAGCAAAGGGTAAAAATCTTGAAAGGATGAAGAGAAACAGGTGACCTGGGTTAAAAGAACATAGGATTGTACAAATTAAATATGTTAATTTATATTTTATCCACACAATGCAAGCTCAACATTGAAATATCAAATTTGTTTCTACGATGGTAATTGGTTTAAAAGAATGGAAGTGAAAATTTAAACTATCATATAGCACCCAAGACTTGAAATACTCAGAGACAAATTAGCAAAACATGAGAAACATCTAAATACTACAAAATAAACCTTAGGCGAAGTTTAAACATAAATGAATACATCAAGATCTGTTTCATAAACACAAATTGGAAGATTAAATGTTTGTTAAGGTGACAGTTCTTCCCACGTTAATCAATAAATTTGGAGGGTGTATCTAAATACTTAGATTAGAATAACACAGAGCCTAAAACAGCACAAACAATTTTGAAAAGATAAAAAGAACGTAGTAGAAGCATGTGCATTACTTGTAACAATTTTAACCTGACAGGATCTAAAATCATCTAGGGCACAAGCTCTAGGTATCTCTGTGAGGGACATCTAGATTAGATCAACAGAAGAGAAGACGAGTCCTTACAGTGGGCAGCACTTTCTAAAGTCTGGGGCCTGGAACTGAGGAGAAAAGAAGTCAACCAGCTAAACACAACAGCTAAAATGTGGCGACAATGTAAGCAGCTGCCTCAGGATCCTGTTGCCATGCCTTCCCTGCCATGACAGACTGCACTCTCAAACTGTGAGCCAGAGTAAAGCCTCCCTTCCTTACATTGCTTTCGTCAAGAATCAGATCACAGCAACTAGGAAAGTGACCACACAAAGACACACAAATGGCCAACAAACTCCTCAGCATTAGTTCTTCCTCCTAGAAGAAAAGTAAAAGCAGAATGAAGGAGAACCAGGTGCCCACTAGAAGGGCTAGAACAAAAGGGGTCAACAGTCTCTCGTGTTGGTCAAACACATAATGAGAGAAGTCATACGTAAATGACCAGCTTCTAGAATGCTCTAATGATTTTGAAGCAGAGTTAATAATTTCTCATAAAGTTACAGGTACAGGCACCAAATTCCTGTATTCCTAGGTATTTAGTCAAATGAAACACAAACACAGAAATATAACACTCACCTGCTTATCATTTGTGACTGAACAAAACTCAATCCATTCATATACAGACGATGTCATTTTGTACCTGAGACATTGCCCACAGGTCCATGCTTTGAAGGCTCTGTTCCCAGCTTATGGCACTATTTAGAAGGTTATGGAGCTTTGAGTCCTGGCTGCTGAAAACACTGTTACTTTGAAGTAGGCTTTGAAGGTCCTACCTGTCCTGATTCTGGTCTGAATACTCTGCTTTCTGGCCATCCTTCACCTTCATTGAAGGTGTCAGGCTTCAATGTCTTGCCAATGGCAAGGCACTGAAGTTCCTTTGAGATTGTTAGCCAAAATAACTTTTACTTCCTCAGGCTGCTTCTCTTTAGGGTCTAATCACACAATGGGGTTGTCTAGACTGTGTCAATTTTTTCCTGGAAGATGTGAACAAGCATGGGTTTACTCTAGATGGGACACCATGGACAGAACAAAGTCATGAATCCACCTCAGTCCAACTTGGAGAACCAATATGTTTGTTGGACTTACAGAGAGGGAAGGAGATTACAGTAACATAGGTGACTGTATGTCTCAGTCAGACTGTATGTGACCAAACTGTATGTCTCAGTCAGACTGTATGTGACCAAACCAGCTCTGTCACTACAAAGCCTCAACCCATCGTGAATGACATCCTCATGGAAGCTACATCATGGAGTCCCCTATCAGTTAACTTCCCCTTCCTGTATACTCTAGCATCTCCCACAATCCCTTGCAGCTGGAAGAAGACAGGAGGTGGTCATTTCTGAACTCGCAAGTGGGAGTCCTGTGATCCCCCTTCAAGGAAACAGTGTCAGCAATAGATCTCTTGCCATCACCATTGCCCGGAGGACCTCTGTACTGTTCTGCTCACTCACTTGCCATGCTTTCCAAGCCATGGTAATCTATTCCAGAATAGTGGTGGAGTGGTCCTGCTATGCTTGGGTAAAAAAGCTATCTGCCAGCAGGTCCTATTCACCTACATGAAGAAACAAACTACTGATATTGACCAGGCAGTGTGGATCAATCTCAGAAACACTGGTAAGGGAAAGCCGAACACACATACATGCATACATGTATGTACACACACATATAACTCCATATGTGATAAGATTCAAGTTTCACTGTATTCTAGAAAAGTTAGGATAGTCTACAAACAGGGAAAGTGCATCAGTTGTTGCCTGGAGCAGGACTGGAGCAGTCTGAGACATACTGCTCAGGAGCAGCAGGGAGGACTCTTGGGGACCACTGGCAGGCTCTGTGTCTACACTGGGGTGTTGGGTACATATGAGCAGATTTACTCAAATTTAATGACTAGTAGAAGACTGTTGTTATTACTGTATGCATACATGTGCACACATGTATGCATATGTGTACTGAGGCCAGATTACAGCCTTGAGTGTCATCCTCAGGAACACCAGCCAACTCCTTTGAAACAAGGTCTCACTATTTTGGACCTTGCTGATCAGGCAAGACTGGCTAGCTAGTGAGCCCCAAGTCCCACCACCACAACTGGTTTTTGTAATAGGGGTTCCAGGGACGCACTCGGGGATGGTTGGGTGGTAAGCCCTTTACTGATAAAGCTAAAGCTGCAGCCCTTGCAGCAGATGTATTTCACTGTGTGTCAGTTTCATTTTCATCAACCTGCATTGAGTTGCTTTATAAAGCCATTTGCCTGCATGTGCTTATTTTTCAACATTAAAATGCCTCCCTCCCTGCCTCCTGTCATGCCTCAGTGATTCAGGTAGGTCTATATCACAACACTGCCTCCTATTCACCCAGGAGCCTCCTACTTAACTTCCCATCCTCACCAGCACCCTGTCAAACGACGCTTTCCTGGTTGCGAGCCATGCATTCATGGACATCTATCTCTCTTGCAGTTCTCTGGATCTCACTGACTGACACAATCTCTCCTGCTCAAATTCATACCAAACTCCTTTTGTTTAGCATCCAGTCTGAGGCTCTTTTATTTAAGTAAAACATTGTTGGCTTGAGGACAATAATTAAGTCATTCTCTCAGGATAAACCATTATCGATGGAGTTCTGGCTTGTTCTGTACCAAGTATTCTGGGTGCTCTGAAGCCCCCAAGAAGTATAAGAGCTGCAGGTCATTAACCACAGTATGTGAAGGTAAACCTTTAACAGAGGAAGGGGAGGCTTAAACAGGCAGCAGCTGTGAGGGATGTGTGCTCAAAGTCAGAGCAGGCAATATATGGTAAGGGTATGAGGAGTTCCGAGAACTGCAAAGGCATTCTCAGGTAGTAATAGGTAATGCAAAATTTTTATGAAGGAGATGAAATTTAAATAAGCCCAGAGCAACCTCATTGCTCTGAATATTCTTCCTGGAACCGTTATCCTTTCGCCTGGGTCTTTTCAGACTCTTTCTCTGGAACTCAAAGGAAAAATGGGGTCATTTCCTAACAAAGCTGGTGGTTTGGGGAGTTTACTGTGGAAATGTGCAAAATGGACACCTCTGGATCACAGCTGGGAGTGGCTGCAAGAGTAGTTTCTGCTTCCCAGTGTGTTTTGCCATCTCAATTTCAACTCGCTTTCTCTGCAGCTCAGTATGCCATGGGGATGCACAGATCTTGGACATTGCAAAGGCAAGCTCTTGGGCAGAAAACTTTCTTGCTGGATCTAGGAGAAAGTATAACAGTGGCAGGAAGGACCGCAAGGTTGATAAGCAGGCATTCCTAATGGAGGCCATGGGAGGGGCACAGAGCAGGATGCTCTGCTTTCTGTCTCTGGAGTTCATCGGGCGCATTGTCTAAATAATTAAGATGAAGCTGCTCTGGAGAGTAACACTGGAAAGACACTCTCTGCCTGACACTACCCAGAGTGCACCACAGCCATGCTAAGGGCTCTTGCTTGTCTCCTGCTACTCATAGCTGCCTCTGCTGTTGTGGATCCATCTGAAGGTACTCACATTCAAGTGAAGGCATCTACCATAACTTTGTTAAAGATGGGGTCTCTTGTAGCCCAGGCTAGCCTAAAACTAACTGTATAGTCAAGGATGACACTGAACTTGTATTATTCTTGCCTCTCTTTCCCAGATGAGCATAATGAGTGCTGCTTGGGGCAATACATACCATGTGCCTAAGCTAATTCCAAATTTCAGAAGACTATAGGCTCTCTCTTGCTCTCTCTCCTCTCTCTCTCTCTCTCTCTCTCTCTCTCTCTCTCTCTCTCTCTCTCTCTCTCTCTCTCTCTCTCTCTCTCTGTGTGTGTGTGTGTGTGTGTGTACCTGTGGGTGCATGTTCCTGTATGGGGGGTGATGGGGTATGTACTTGTGGAGGCAGGAGGTTAACCTTGTCTGCTGTTCCTCAGGAGCTGTCCATCTTGGTTAGCTTTTAGACATGGTCTCCTTTTGACCTAGAGCTCACCAAAGTAGGCCAAGCGGGCTGACCACTGAGCCCCAGAGATCTGTCTGCCATCCCTCTTCAGCACTAGGATTATAAACACATATCATGCCTGTTTGTGTTTTTGTGTGGGTTCTGGGAACTGAACTCAGATCTTTATGTTTAGAAAGAAAACACTTGCCAAACCCCAGCCCAATAATTCAGAAGTATTTCTTCAAAAACCCAGTACAATTTCTTAATAATTTGAAATATTGTTAAAGAGAGGGTAATGCTTTTTCTCCCCAGGCTGGGTGGCTCACACAGAAGGGGCCTTGTGTTAACCTGCACCATGACATGGCCATTGTCTCCATCCCTGATGCCCACAGCACCTAGGATTCTGTCTCATCTCTTGTCCCCTTTACCCACAACAGATGTTTTGTTGGTGTCCTTATGTTAAAAGCTGAGGGAAAGAAAGGGGCCTTTGTAGCACTCAGTAGTGACAGGAGATGGCACAGTCTGAGTGCCACTTGAATGGTCTGGGGTTCTGGTGTGATGGATGGACTCCTGATGGGAACCACATACCCCATGGCTGGTGCTGGGGCTCTGGGGTCACAAGCTGTCACTGTGCCCAAGTGCACTTTGCCCTTGCTGAAGGGTCACCATTCTTGACGAGGAGTCCTTTTCATTGTGTTTTATTGGTCTGGAGCTGGTGTTGACAACATGTTGTTTTTCAGGAGGTGACATTTTTGCTAGGCAGCGTCTTTGAGGAAGTGGGCATGGCTGTGGCAATCATACAAATGTAACTGAAGCCATGGTGTGTTGAACAAAGGTAGAGCTTGTGGAGGTTGTGTTTGCGTGATCTGGGGGATGGAGGGGGCTCAGAGAACTGTCAGTGGCCATTGACTGTGCCCCACTCTCACCTCCCACCCTCCCCTTTACTAGGGCTTAGAACTTTGTTTCAGACAAGTTGCCTGTGGCACTTGTTGGAGAAGATGACTATGAGAGGACTTCAGCCCACACAGGGACATGCGTGACAAATTATCCTGACAAGAATGCAACTACGATATTAGCAGCTCATTAAAAGAGCCGGGTGAAACTCATCTTGGCTTTGATCAATTTTCTGCTGGCATTTCAAGGCTTTGGACCAGTTCCCCAGCCCCTCTCACCCTACCCTAGTTTTGTGTTATTGAATCTATTCTTGGCAGAGCTTTCCAAGGGCTCTGAGAGTCTGCTAACACATTCACCAAGTCCCACAGATGTACATGCCCGGTTTAGGAAGAAGAAATGGAGTATGAGCTGAGATTTTGTATTTGCACTTGAAAAAAATAAAGAAATAATGATCTTGGATAATAATCTGTAATGCTCACTCCAACTATTAGAGTCTAATGAGAGGATGTTGATGATGGTCTGGAAAGGGAGGTGCTGGGCTCAGTTTTCTCTGCCTGGGAATCTTAAAGCAAGAATGACCTGTGGGGATGGCCAGGTCAAACACATAGCTGATGACATCTCTAATAAGGAGACACGGGTGACAGGAAAGCCCAGATTTCCTGAAGTTGGTCCCATTCTTTGCACCACTGCTACAGGGGACAGTGGGATAGCAGAGGCCAAGTCTGTCAGAGAAAATGAACAGTGGGGACACATACGGATATGCATGTGCATATGCTTGTGTCTGTGTCTGCACACACAATTGTGCCCAATAGATGTGCTGAGATCTATTGTAAAGAACTGGTACCTGTTGACAAGGGGACAGGCAGGGCTCAGATCTGTAGGGCTCAGATCTGATAGGTCACTGGCAATAATTGTTACCACACTCTTAGGACAGAATTTGTTCTCTAAGGACTCTCTATATAGATTAAGGAGGTACCCTCATGTCAGGATCATTTTTTTTTTCTCAAATTCGGCTGCTTACAGCTGCTTAATCACCCCTAAAAATCTTTCTTGTTCAGGACTGAGCCTACTGGTTTGGGAATTTCAAATGATCCTAAGACCAGAGAAGGGGCATAGTTGCGTAACAAGCAAAGCATGGTATACCTTGCAGAGACTACGTGATGTGTGTCTATCAACTGAGGAGTGTCTCCTGGCATCAGCTTCTCTCAGACATGGGCTCTGTTGCTGCTGCCATGAAGTTTCATGTTCTGTGGCTGTTATGCATCTGTTTTGTATATTGTAAACATTTTAAAATGGCAACACTGAGAAAGACAGCATAAAGATAAAACAATAAGAACTATGGAAACCTTACTGTGGAATTTATCTAGACATTTGTGCTCCAGTGAGAAGCCAGAACAATGATAATGGAAGATGTGTATAATGAAGTAAACAGTAGAGTCACCAGAAGCAAGAGAAGATGAATTTGGATGTGTTTATGTGAATCAATAATTATATGAAAATCAACTGCTTTTCAAGGTTGGTGGGGAAAGTGCTAATGATTGAACACCAGGTTTCACAAAGCCACATTCCTAGTGCCTTGTAACTGACATAAAATCTAATGGTTAGAATCCAATGGTTAGAATTGAACAATTAACTTCCCCATCATCAACGAATGGTTAGCATCTCTGTGTCTTCATTGAATGAATAGTAGGCCTGTCTCTAGTATCACTGAATGAATGGTTAGCTTCCCATCTTTTCTTTTCACTGAGTAGGTAGACTCCCTCTCTTAAATAAATGGTTAGCTTTCTTTTCTCTTTATTTAATGGTTAGCCTTCCTCATTTTTAATTGAGTGATTGGCCTACCTCTCCATTGATTGATTGGTTGGCTTCTTCATCTCTTTTCATTGGTTGGTTGTCCTCTTTCTTTCTCTCTCTTCATTGACTAGTTAAATATCCTCTTTGTCAGTTAAATGGTCGATTTCCCCCTCTTTTCATTGAACAATTAGCTTTTCTCTCACTCCTCATTGAATAGTTAGCCTCCCCATTTCTTCACTGAATGGTTAACATCCCTCTCCCTTCACTCAATGGTTAGTCCCCCTTTCTCTTCATTGATTGGTTGGCCTCTCCCTCTCTTCATTGAATAGCTAACCTATCTTTCTCTTCATTTAATGGTTGTCCTCCTGCTCTCTTCACTTGAGTGCTTAACTTCCTTCTCTCTTTACTGAGTGGTTAATCTCTCATTTACTTCATTGAGTGGTTATCCTCCCTCTATCTTCATTAAACAGTTCTTCTCCCTGAGTGATTAGCTTCCTTCTCTCTCTCCTGAGTGGTTACTCTCTTCTTTACTTCATTGAATAAGTGTCCTCCCACTCTTTTCATTATGTGGTTAGATTCCCTCTTTATTCATTGAAGAGCTGGCTTTCCACCCTCTTCAATGGTTGAACTCCCCTTCTCTTTATTGAAAGTCTTGCCTTTCCCTCTCTTTAATGAATGATTAGCTTCTCTTTGTCTTCATTGGGTAAATTTACATGAACTGAAGAATACACATCCAGGCAGTATGTTTTCCAATAATGATTATCTGTCTGTTCTGTGAGACACCATGTAGAATTGTTGCCTTTGAGAATTTGTTTGGAGGAAATAAACCATGGAAGTCATTTTAGTGTTAATAGTGACGATGTCTCAGATAGAAGGAAACCCACAGTCAAACATAGAAAGACAGGAAGATACATGCCTTGTTCCATGAAAGCCAAGTGATGGCATCAGGATGGTCTGAGGGTCAAGGTCACCCTGTATTATTTCATAAGGCTTTATCTTGTTATCTTTTGTGATTGTGATTGTGATTGTGTGTGTGTGTGTGTGTGTGTGTGTGTGCATGCTCCCACACACACAGATGTGTATTCATGAGTGTGTGAGTGCACATGTAGGTGTGGGTATATGTACATACCTGAGCATCTGCTTGTGGAAGTCAGGGGCAACCATGGTATTATTCCTCAGGATCTGTCCACCTCTTGCTGTTTTTTTTTTTGTTGTTGTTGTTGTTGTTGTTGTTTTTTGTTGTTTTTTTTTTTTTTAGACAGAGTCTCTCGTTGGGTCCTGAGGCTCTCTATTTCTGCTGGACTGGCTGGCCAGTGAGCCTCAGGGATGCACCTGTCTCTGTATCCTCAGTTCTGGAATTACAAGATTTAACTATCATGCTTATTGTTTTACATGGATGCTGGGACAGAACTCAAACACTCATGCCTGCAGGGCAAGCACTTTACAAACTGAACTATCTCTCCAGGCCTATTTTTTCTCTTTATAGATGTCAAAAAAAAAAAAAGATTTGAAGGGAACAGCTAAAAATTTGCTCATCATTTAGAGGACAAAAGGTATACATTCACCTAAAGCAGCAGAAGGGTCAACTAGAGATGATAGTTACTAATTCTCCTGGTACTAATCCCCCTGTTGTCTGTTTTCCCAATATTAATATTAGCACTAATGTGAAACTTCTTAATCATGATATCTTCATGTATAATAAGTATTCTGCCTTAAGACCAAGAACCAAGTGTCCAGATTCGTTGTTTTGTTTTGTTTGTTTTCATCAATTTTACACAAACTAGAGTCATTTGGGAGGAGAGTCATTTAGGAAGAGGGACTCTCAACCAAGAAAATAAGATTGCCCTCTAGGCAAATCCTTCAAGCATTTTCTTGATTAAGGGTTGGTGTAGGAGGGTCCAGTGCATTGTGGATGGTGCCAGCCCTGGGAAGGTGGTCTGGAGTTGTCGGCTGAGAAAGCAAAGAGGAGCAAGTGTCATCCTCCACAACTGCTGCTACAGCACCTGCCTCCAGCTCCTGCCCTTCCTTCCATGATGGGCTGTGATGTGGAAGTGTGAGTCGAAAGAAACCCTTTCCTCTCCAAATTGCTTTTAGCATGGTGTTTGTGATAACGACAGGAAACCCAGTGAGGACACCAAGTCAGAGGGCTGCAGAGATGACTCAGTCAGTAAAGAGACTTTGCTCATTCTCTCTCTCTCTCTCTCTCTCTCTCTCTCTCTCTCTCTCTCTCTCTCTCTCTCTGTCTGTCTGTGTGTGTGTTTGTCTGTCTCTCTGTGTGTGTGTGTGTGTCTGTGTGTCTGTGTGTCTGTGTGTCTGTGGGTCTGTGTCTACCTGAGTTCCTTCCCCAGAACCCCTGTGGAAAGTTGGGAATGGTGACACACTCACATAATTCCAGAGCTGGGGCTGTGGGGGTGCAGAGGTCTCTGGGTCACACTGGCCTGCAAGCTTAGCCTACTTGATAAGTTCTAGGACAGTGAGAGACCCTGTCTCCACAGAAAGGTAGACAGCATCTGAGGAATAAGGTTGTCTTCTGGCCTGTATGTACACTCACATCCAGCTTCCCACACACATTTGTGTACAGGCAAACAAACTGTGCACACACTAACATACATGCAGAAGATCCAAGTCAGAATGGTTCTTCCAGTTTGTAGGTGTTTGCAGAAGGAAGTGAGAGACCCCTAGAATATATCAGTAAAGGCTGGAAGGATTTTAAGAATATTTCTATCTGTTTTAAATATGAGAAAAAAATCGTGTGGATTAACTTTAGAAAGAGCATGAGAAGTAAAGCACAGATCTTTGCCTTTCAATAAAGCTCCCCTTCTCCACTGACCTGCCAGTAAAATAAACTGCGATAGCTTTTAGCAGGGGTTTAGAGGTCAGGCAAGTCTTTTCCTCAGTTATTATTCTGCTCTGTTTTCCATTGCCTTGAATGCATCCCAGGTTTGTTCTGGAACTTTGTCCAAACAATATAAAACACCACAAGAAGCTCTGTGCTCATTGCTGCGTCCTGGCTGGAGACAGGAAATACTGGAAACCATGAGAGAGTCTCCTCTGACTAGGATTCCAGCACAAAAGGCTCCAGCAAGTTCCAAAACAAAAGAAAGTCCTTACAAGACAGCCCAGCAGCAGCATCTGCAGGTACTTCTCCAAAACAAACAGAAATTTACATCTTCACAGGCCTTCACATGAGAGGAACCCAGCCACTGCCTACACTGGGGTTGCCCTTTCCTTGGCATCAGAAGAGACTTCACAATGGGAAATCACCTTCCCGTGCCCCCTTGTCTTCTTCTTCTCTCTCTCTCTCTCTCTCTCTCTCTCTCTCTCTCTCTCTCTCTCTCTCTCTCTCTCTCTCTCTCTCTCTCTCCTCTCCTCCTCTCTCCTCTCTCCCTCCCTCCCTTCCTTCCTTTCCTTATTTTCTTTCTATCTTCCTTTCTTTTCTTTTTCATCTGTCTGCATTCCTTCCTGTCTGCCTTCCTGCATCCCCTCTTTCTTTCTTTTCTTTTCTTCTTTTTTCTTTTCTTTTCTTTCATTCTCTCTTTCTTTGAGAAAAGTCCCAGATGTCCCAGGCTGCCTCACACTGGCTGTAAAGCTGAGGATGACCTTGAACTCTGCCTCCACCTGTGAAGTGCTGAGATAACAGGCATGCTTCACAAGGCTTTGTTTATACAATGCTAGGGCTAGAAATCAGGGAAGACCAAGAGAGTAGTTTACCAAAGGAGGCCCATCCTCCCTGCCCCCAGCTGATACCTGCTCCTCCAGAGTCTCATGGGTAACTGACAGTCACTGAAGAGAGATCACTGGTGCTGTCCATTTTTCTTGTATTGGATAACACACCAACATTAATTGATAAGGGGCTGTCACTCTTTCACCCTGTAAAAGAAAATCCCTACAAGTCCATGGCTTAATCTTTGCTCACAGGAGATTTAATAAAAGCTATAACTCCAGAAGAAGAGAGGTGATCAATGTTAATCACGCTGTCAGAGGGAGAATTCTTTCTGCTGTGCCATCGTTCATGGACCTGAGACAAATTTTGAGAAGAGGTCCAGCCCTCGGCCCTTCTCCGGAGGCCATGTTGTCTTGCAGCCAGTGGAATAAATAGAATACTTCCTGAAGAGCAAACATGTGCAGGAAAGAGCAGGGTGTGAGGCTGTGCTTCAGTAAGGCAGGCTGGCCAGATGTTCCAGCTGACCTCCACCACTGGAGTCTGATTGACAGTGGGTTGGATTTCACCAGCTGTTTGGAAGAGCTACAGGAAGAGTCAACTCTTTCCCAAGACTAAAAGGGGGCCACCTGCAAAATATCACCTCATCACCATTGGGATTTGCATCCTGTGTCTTTCGTGGATCTTGGATCCATAATTTTCAATGCTTAGAAATGTTATGAAAAGGATTACAGATTTATCAGCAACCAGATCTCTTAAGGAGAGCCCTGTATGACTTCCACTGTGATATATGCGTGGAGTGTCAGCCAGGCCTTGCTGAACCCATATTTAATGTCTGGTTTAAGGAAAATGTGAAATGTGAACAAAAAGGACTGAAGTCAGAGGACTAAAAAAAGTACATATATGCATGCATGCACTTGTAAGTGCACTCTTTTCTTCCCTCTCTTTCTTTCACACATACCCACAGGCACACACACATCATGCACACACACACACACACACACACACACACACACACACACGCACGCACATTTGTGAAATGGATGTGTATAGTGAACAAGTTCTTGCAAATGGAAACATCTATAAAACTGTCCAACAGAGCCAGAGGAATGTTGGCTAATTAGAATCATTGCTGGAAACTATTGTTTCAGGAAAATGGTAATTCCAGGAAGCCTTGTAGATTTTATTTATTTATGCATTTATTTATGTAGATTTTATCTCTGCAGCCTTAGCTAAACTTAGCATCCTGAAGCAAGGGCAGTAAACTGCATATTTTAAATATGCCTTAAAACACAGCATTAGTCATAATAAATCCAGATACCCTAGGACTCAAAACCAGCAACTCTGATATAATAAAATAAAATACCAGAATTTTGGATCTTAGAGAGAGATGGGTTAGCTGAAATACACCTTTGTGCTATCTATGAGATAAAAGGGTTTATGGAGTGAATTGTGAATGCAAATTAAATTGCAGGCCAAGGTTTAAAGAGAACAAACTGGATTCAAACAGGCCCTTAAGCACTTCAGAAACATCTATTTACATACAGGCAATTAATGCCTGAATTACAAATCATTCTTATTCCTTCATTAAAACAAGTCCCCCGAGGACCTCTATTAGTCCTAAAAAAATCCAGAAGTGTAAATTGAATACATTTGAAAGCAGGAAGGCATTCCATTGCCGCCTGCCCTGCTCCAAGTCAGCATGTCCCTTTGAGTTATGCCGAGCGGGAAAGACTGCCGCCTGCTCTGGGTGCATGACCAGCTCTTAGTGATAATGGTAACATTGACCTCAGATTCAGAATGACCTCTTCAGAGTGAAAAAGAAGGTCACACAAAAGAGAAAGTCATCCGTGAGTTGTTATGTGATGTAATTTATGGTCCCAATTTGCCCCATTGCTGTCTCAGCATTTAGCATGCCTGCAATCAAATGTGTTCCAAGGAAGTCCAGCAGCCCTTGGAGGAGACTGGCCTTCATGAACACATCTTCTCAAAGGAGGACAATTCATGAGTATATGTGGTATCAGAGCCATCAGGGCCTCTCCATATGAAGAGAGGAGGGGAGGAGAACAAGGATAGGCAGGTCAGAGGCCTGTAGTCCTTGGTACTTAAGAGAAAGTAGATAGATGTAAATACCACAGTATTGCTTGTTGAGCTGGTGAAGCCAAGAAGTGCACAGGGAACCTGGGAGCTGCATAGAACAGGTGTCTCATAACTTTGCTAAAGCCAGGTGCTTCCAACATGCAACAGCAGCTTTATTATCTCTGGGTCATTGGTACTGTGAATGCCAGCTGTGCGTGTGTGTGTGTGTGTGTGTGTGTGTGTGTGTGTGTGTGTGTGTGTGTGTGTGCTCAAGCTGGGATGTGAGCATGCACATGTGTGTACTCAATGTATGTGATGCTGGGGATTCAAACTCAGATTCCTCCTACTATCCCTGTGGGATCGTTTCTAAAGCCTTAATTCCTGTTCTTTGGAGACCAAAGCCTCTGGTGTTTCATGCCAGCCACTTAGATCTCATCCTAGTTTCCCAGTTTATGACAAACTCTTCAACAGCCTGAATGCTTCTCTGTAGTCTTAGGGACTCTTTATCACCTGAGGTCATTTGTGGCCCTCCAGTATGTATGAAATTCCCAACATCTGTAAAGAAGTTTCCAGAAAATCAAAATTCAAGCCCCACAAAGCAAGCATTTCCAGGATACATAAAATAGTATCCAGAAACTGTAACATTCCACATGCTGAGAACTCAAATATATAAAACTCCATGCATTTATATGACTTATTGAACATTTACACACTGTCCAAAGCCTTATTCGTAAATGTTGTTTTTGCTTGAGAGGGTGTCTCTACTAAAAGCTGTATGAAAGTACAACCAAGTGGAAACTTTAAAACTCAATTGCTCACTGGCCAGGTTGGGTGATGGCTCAGTCAGGAGACATGCTTGCCCTGCAGACATATCTCAGAATCCCTGTAGGAAAGCCAACCATGGTAGCTAGCCCTTGTCCCCAAACCGAGGAGATGGAGCAGGCGGATCCTGAGGCTGACTGGCCACCTAGCCTAGGCTCCTTGGTGAGATCCAAGCTAATGAGAGACCTTATTTCATAAAGCAAGGAGTTACAGCCAAGGTTGTCCTCTAGCTCTGCATGCATGTATCCACACATGCACACATGCTTGCATGCATACATGAACAGACACACATGCTCCCATTTTAAAAAGAGAGAGAGATTAGGTCTAGCTGATTAACTGAATGTGGGCCCTGCAAAAAAGACATCATCACCAAACATTTTGAACTCCCAATGACTAAAAATCAATTCAATATCAAGCATTATGAATCTTGGGTAATGCTGGCCACAATCTGTATGTTGCATCTCACTACTTCCCTGTAGCTGTGGTTCTGAACATACTGTGTCCTCTACAGACTGCCATATAGTACATGGCCAACAAACGCTGCCTGAAACACCTATGCTACGATCTGAGGCTACTGTGTCTTATGAAATGCAGCACTTTTATGTGCATATAAAACTTTCTCATGGGGCTAGCAATGTGGCTCAGAGATAGAGCTGTTGTCTAGCCCATGTGAGGTCCTGCGTTCAATCCCCAGTATTCCAAAAGGGAAAAAAAAACACTGAATAAAGCATTCTACTCTTATGGAAGCTAATGATTTAATTTGCAGAGACATTTTAAATATTTTCCCACTGCCATCCCTCAGCATGTGTCAAATTAGTATATCTTTGGATTGTATTGCAGCATAATGTTTGATTTAAAAACTCACTGTTTCAGTCTCTGACTTGAGCTCCATTTAAAAATAAAATCATCCACGAAGTTTTGGCTTGGGATTAGGACAGACTTTCCTTCCATCCATTTCTGAATGGCCCTAAGCATATACCTACTGCCACGTACTGCATTTTTATATGAAGCAGCTTTCTCAGCTTGGCTGATTATACAATCAAAGTGTGGTTTAACTCTAGAAATGAAGATGCTCCGTGGCTTTCAGTATCAAATATTCAGTCAAGTGTTAACCCCTCACCTACATATAAGAAACACATTCATTCATTAATATGCAAATATGCTTTCATTTTTAATAAATGGTAAAATTAAATGTACACAAGACAATCATTTAAAGATAAGTTCCTTTATGACTTATTATTAGTAATATATATATATATATATATATATATATATATATATATATATCTCCCTTAGGTGAAAAGGGATTACAAATGGGAAAGATGTAAGACTCTCTGGGTTAAAGCATCTTTTACCATACTTGACATTGCTCTTAGGGAAGGGAAATGGCCTTGTAGCTTTATTCTACTGACAATGTACCTTCAGAGCCCGTCTCCCCTCTGGTACTGTGTCAAGTAAATAGCAGGTTCCCCTCTTTGCCTTTTTTGCCCGCTAGGCCATTTCCATGCCTGACCAATGTTTACAAATTGCTCACTAGAGTTGGGAATGTAGCTAATGTGGTAGAGTGTCTGCCTACATTGGACCCCCATCGTCTCCTAAAACTTGTCTGGCAATACACAGTTGTAATAACATCACTTGGGAGGTGGAGGCAGGAGGATCAGAATTCCAAGGCCATTATCAGCTGTATAATGAGTTGGATGTCCACCTGGACCATTTCTCTCAAAAGGAGAAATAAATGCTGTTTGTATAACTGTAACTTATTTCATTATAATTCTCTGTAAAAATAAAAGCAAAATAGTTGAGTTGACAAAGTGCTTGCGTTAGAAGCACGAAGGCCTGAGTCCCATCCCCAGAATTGGTGTAAAAGAAGCCGGGCATGGAAATATAATCCTACCACTGGGGAGATAAAGACAGGGGATTTTTTAAGACTTGCTTGCTGACCAGCCCTGTCCTTCTTGTCAAGCTTCAAGTCAGTCAGTGAGAGACCCTGTCTCAAAAAGAAAAGATAGGAAAAGAGAAGGGAAATAAATGAAAAGAGAGGGAAAAAAGAAAAGAAGAAAGAAAAAGGTGGACTACACCTAAGTAATGACTCCCAAGATTGTCGTCTGTGCCCGCCCCCCAAGAATTTTTGTAAAGAAAATAAACTGAGGCAGATAGTGAATTTTTATGCCTGGGAGATTTCTAAGAAAATTTTTGAGATCTGGGACTATATTCAGGACTTTGTCAGATATCCACTGAGGAAAAAATGACCTTCCTTAACAGAACTTGGGTGTATAGGATGGATTTTTCTAGATATGAATATACCCTGTGCCCAATCCAGCAAGAAGTAGAGAAGGAATTTGGAGCCTCTTTCCTGAACCCTCTGAACATTCAATTAAGATTTGTAAGACACTGAGCAAAGGGAAGCACAGAATGTCCCAACTGAATAGGGAGAGTGAATTATATTGTTCTAGGAAGCCAAGAGCTTGTGTGGTAGGAGAGATGAAGTACTTCCATCCTTCTCAGAGTATCAGCCTATGCTCAGAAGAAAGGCTTTGGGTGTGACTCAGTGCAAGGAGCATTTGGCTTTGCAAAAGCATTGAGTTAGTGGTAAGAACTGCAGAAGCCAGGCCAGGTCACTGGGGCTGTCAGCATAAAGACTTGCAATTCC
The DNA here is from genome assembly GCF_003668045.3 of Cricetulus griseus. Taxonomy (NCBI): domain Eukaryota; kingdom Metazoa; phylum Chordata; class Mammalia; order Rodentia; family Cricetidae; genus Cricetulus; species Cricetulus griseus. Next base: position 204,845,022 of record NC_048596.1, read on the forward strand.
ATAGCTAAATGGAATGGGACACTGGCACTAAACACCACAGTGATCATCAATCAAGACACAGATGAACCCTGGGGCAGGCAATAAAGTCTGAGGAACCAGGAGATAGATGGGCACATTGTTAAATGCAAACATCACCATCAGAGGAAAGCTCCAGTGTGGAGTAGATCTCTGCCTGTTGTCCTCATCCTCCAAATCAAACAAGCAGAGAGGCAGAGAGAAGTAACATCACCGGGTCTCCAAGCAGAACTTACCTCCCAGGCTCTGCTTGAAACTTTGAAGTGGGTTTAGCAGCTTCTTGTTCAACCCACCTACAGCTGTGCAAATCAACAGCCAAGAGGATACTTGACTCCTGGTGGAAAGATACCCAGGGTGAGGTCAAGTGCGGATCAACTGGCCATGTGTTAAGTGCATGTGCCCAGCCTCCACACTGTCTCTGGAACTGTCATTGTGAGAGCTAACATGGTGACCCTGAAACAAGCTGAACTTGTTTTGCCTCTGAGCCTCAGGAACACAATCCAAGGATTCTCTCCTGTGATAAGTGACACAGACCCTCTGGCTCTTCGAAAGATGGTGGCCAATCTTTATGCTGATGGTGTGAACATGCAGTCATTATAACTGCCCCATAGATTTTAGGAATAGGAGTCAGCATTGAAGGTCAATAGCTGTTTATTTCTTCCAAAGTTACTTTACATCATCCTCCTCAAAGAGAAAATAAATCCCAAAGGAATGTTTACCTCAGACACTCATTGAAGAGTTGTTAAAGTTGTGTACATTATTTTATTTTGTCCTACTCCTTTATGTCACCTTTTCATATATATTGATGGGTCTGAGGATTAAACCCAGGGTCTCACACTTGCTAAGCACACTCTATCAATGAGCCATATTCCCCATTATTTTTAGCCAAAACTTTTTTAAAAAATCCTTTTTATCAGTTTGTTTGTTTATGACAAGATTCAGTGCTGGGGATGGAAGCCAGGAGGCTAGACACACACCCCATCACCTGAGTGCCAGCCCCAGGCCCAGATAGTCTTTGGACGGCTTCTGCCAGCCCTTCTCTATCTCTAAAGATTACTACTCATTTCTTTCGTTCTATCTTTCTTTCTTTCTTTCTTTCTTTCTTTCTTTCTTTGTTTTTTTTTGTTTTGTTTTGTTTTGTTTTGTTTTGTTTTTCCAGGCAGGGTTTCCCTGTGGCTTTGGAGGCTGTCCTGGAACTAGCTCTTGTAGACCAGGCTGGTCTTGAACTCACAGAGATCCGCCTGCCTCTGCCTCCTGAGTGCTGGGATTAAAGGCGTGTGCCACCACCGCCCAGCTAAGATTGCTGCTCTTAATTGTTAGGCTTCCCACTGGTTCATTGTGGACATTCTGCTCCAGCACTTCTGTCACACTGTGAGAAGTCTTCCACCTGACTCTGGAGATGCATGAATAACCCCTCAGACACTGCTCACCAACGTTAGTATGACAAGAGAGCACCACAGATCGGGATTCAGTTCAGTGAATTCTCTGGGAAGAAAAGAAGCTGGCAGCCAGAATTCCCTGTGTGAAGCAGTGCAGACATGTTTAAAGTTAGCATCCTCAGCCAGAATGTTCTGGCCTTTGTTGTCAGTAGACCACATGTAAAGACTAGATGAAAGAGTGAGACTCCAGGCTGGTCCCTTCCTGGGAGGCACTGGAAGATTGCTAACCTAAGAGAAAAAAAGTCACTCGGCTGGGGCATAAAATAGTGTGTTTATCTGTCAGTGAGGCCATGTTTTTATTGAGGAAATAGATTATCCAGAGAAATGTGTACTGTTTATAGTTCTGTCAGATGGAGGGGTTGTTGCTAGGTCACATAACTTCTTTATTGTCGAGAACTGAGTTTGAGCAGTCTTCCCCAAGAGACATTCCCCATCTCTTGTCTAGGCTGTTGATTGATTGATTATCCATTCATTCATTCACTCATCAGTAACTGAGTGAGAAGCAGTGATAGGCCAAGACACATCAAAATCTGAATACACAAATAAAAATAAAGCAAAGATTTCCCACACAATCCAACAGAGGACAAAGACTCAGAAACCACTAGTCATTTGTTTGAGTTACATATATTCTACTTTTATATCAGAAATGGCCATATTAGTAGCTTTATGTGATAAGACCTCTCTGAGAGTTTGTTAGTGTGGTGACAGAGATGTCCACAGAGAATGTTTGTTGGTGGTTTGTACTGTCTAGCATACGAAATGGATTAGAAATAGGGAAGAGACCACCAGGTAAGCTTTCTGGAGGGTAGCTGACCACAGAAGCTAAGGATGAACTACACCCAACCGAAGGACTAAGCAGCACATACCCCAAAATAACCATGAATGCTGCCCAACACAAAAATTAAACTTATTAACAGCATTATTAGTTTTTTGTGCAAAAACTGTTTAATTTCAAATGCACAGTTCTCAAGTGGAAGTCATAGATGACAACATCCTGTTTACATGGCAAAAGGCTGGCCATACATGAATATAGACTATTTGTTTGAGGATGTTAAAGCTGCTATTGATGGAACATGGAGAACCTTTGGAACAGGCAGTCCTTAGAGGTTAGGTTGAAGAGTCTCTCCACTATTTAATCAAGCAAGTTTCTTAAGCAGAGAACATAACAGAAGCACAATGCCTTAAAGTACTGATGTGAACATCTATATAAATCTAATTGTCCCCTCAGTTTCCTAGCTCTTACCGACAAAGAAATATCCCATGCAATCTATCCATCATGGCCCCTGGAACTGGCTCATTGATTAACATTTCTTATGATAGACAGTTAAGACATTGATCACACTATTGGTCATCCACCATCACATGTGACTACCTGGACTACATTCTGGGGATGGAACCCCCCAGTGGTAGTTTTTGTCTCTTGCTATGGGAAGTGTATTCTATGCTATTAACTGAATTCTCAGCCCTGCTCTGCTGACTCAAGGATAATAGTAGGAGGTCTATTAGCACTGACCTTGCTCCTGCAAACTCTTTTGGTTTCATTTCCTGACAACCCCTCTACAGCTAAGCATATGGAGTCCTGCCACTCAGTCAGTCCCCTTCTCTGGTTCTGCCTTCTGTTCTGAGTGAGCCCCAATAAAGCCGCCATCTAACATGGAGTCCTAAAGTGTACCGACTTTAGGTTCCAATAAACCCATGCAACAACTCAATGTTCTTCTAAAGCTCATTACTACATTCCTGTCTGGGAAGCTGCAATGGCCAAACTGCTGGTAGTTCCATTTTGTGCTCTGTGGCTGACCACATAGACACTATTATGGGAGACATGATGAGCCTCCAGACTAATAATTCATTAGAAGTGGAAAGTGTATGCCTCATGAAGATAAAAGATAGTTTACATTCACATGTTGCTGAGTATGTGGTTCCACTGAAGGTGGAAAAAAGACGATGACTGCATCCTTCAGGGCTTCTATGGAAGCCTTCCAGGATCACTAAGAGGCTAGCCGTTATGAAATTATGATCCTATGACTTGAAAAAAATGTTCCTTTTCTTCCTCAAATGTAAAATGGAAATGTTGCTTGCTACATATCACAAGGGTCACATGACAAATGGATGTTATTACATGTCCCATGAGGTGTGGGCAGCACTACTACAAGCTTTTATTGCTTGGGGAAAGGCCTGTGGTATACATTGAGTAGCAGAGGGCATTCTCAGTAGGTGGCACAGGACCTTGGATGATGTTCCATTTTGATGTATCATAGATGCTATTTGGGACCGTACAGGTTGTATTTTCCTGCTGTCGAGGAATAATCACTTTCCGTGTGGGCAAATATATCCAATGCCTCCTCCTTACCTCCTTGTAAAGTCCACCCAGAACTTGTTTTCTATGATGACAAGATACATCCCAAATTACTCCAAAGATGTTATTGATTTTTCTACAAATAATAAGGCCAGCCACAGGAGAATCGTAAAACCTCAAGTTGTTGCCTCAGTGAATGTTACCATATAATGTCAGTAGCTTTGGTTTTTATTTAATTTTGTGATTAAAGTTTTTATTGATTTCCCTGTAGGGTAGAATATATCAATACTTTCGGTTTCAAAGGAGCATTCAGTAACAAGAAAACAGTAAAAGATTCAACCAGAGAAAACTGGAGCTTAATTTTAAAGTTTAGGAAGCTGCCACCATGAATCCCCAAGTGCACCTTCGGAATAGGTCTTGGATGTGGCTTCAGCTTTGCATGGCGAGCTGATCCCTCAGGCAGCAGCTGGTGTACGAGCCAGTGGAGTTTGGTGCGGAAGTGCTGAGCAAGGATTTGCTAGAGATAATATTATCGACCAACAAGAGTCACCGTCAGTCACCTGCTCTTCTTTCTCCTCCCTAGAAAAGAGGTTTCCCTGGATGCCCTGCCAACAGAGGGCATACCCTGCCTTTATGGAGACTGCCTGTGCAGAAAGACTACTCTTTTTAGAGGCACCCACCAAAGAGAGGCAGCACCGATGAAACTGTATCTCTGTCTGACTCAGGATAGGATCCTTTGGTATCTTGTCAGAATTTAGAGGGACAGGGTCAAGAGACACAGCTCCCCACTGCCATCCACAATAGTCTGAGAGGTTTTCTTAATCTTTTAGGGACTGTGCTGCATCGTTGTATGTCAAACTGACACCAGTTAAAGTCATCTGAGAGGAGGGAACCTCAATTAGGAAATGCCTCCATAAGATAGGGCTGTAGACAAGCTTGTAGGGCATTTTCTTAATTAAAGATTGATGGGGACCATCTCTAAGCTGATGGTCCTGGGTTCTATAAGAAAGCAGGTTGTGTGGAGTAAGCCAGTAAGCAGCACCCCTCCACGGCCTCTATATCAGCTTCTGTCTCCATCTCCCTGCTCAAAGTTCCTGTCCTGACTTCATTCGGTGGCAAACAGTGATGTGGAAGTGTAAGACCCTCGAAAAGCTGAGGCTTCCAGAATCTTAGCCCAGAACTGCAGCCACCCAATCACAGAATGGAGGCGAAAGCTTGATGCAAATTGCATAAGGCTTTATTGTAGTTTAACGAGCTAACCCCACGTTAGCTCAGGTCTTTGATCCACCTACCATGTTGGATGGCTAGCAAAGACAGTTCGAAGCAGCTGAGTACAGATCATTATAGGGCAGTGTAAGGGGAGTGTCTAGGGGTACGTACAGGCTCAGGATTGGTGTGCCTCCAGGCTTGGAGGGCTTGCCCTGTGTTGATTGGTCAACTGGTTGTTATGGCCCATAGGCCCTCCCAGGGTGGTTGCTATGCTCTCTGCGTCATTGCTGTGGGATTGTCCGTAAAGCACACTCAGAGCCATAAAGCATAGCACCACCAGCTAACTTCTGATTGGTTCCTTGTCAGGAGGCAGGCATCTGACCTCTAAGTGACCAAGGCAAGGTTATGGCAAGCACGTGTTCGGCTGTTATGGCTGCCGAAATGGGGGGCTGGCCCCTTCAGAAGCATAAGCCAAATAAGCCCTTTCCTTCCCAACTTGCTTTTTGGTCATCTTGTTCTATCACAGCAATGGCAACCCTAATTAAAGCTAAACTGGGTTTTGTGGCTTTGACATAGGAAAGAATCTCAAGACTAGTCAATATGAAGCAGGGTTGGAGTTCAATTGAGAAATTCTAATACAAATGTGAAGCAAGGGCTTCAAGAAAGAAACAGAAGGAAAGACAAGACACACCTAAGAGCATGGGTGTAGGCTTAGTCATCTATACCATTTTGGTGGCTATCTTGTGTGGGGGGGACCGAGGGTCCCAGGTTCTGGCTGTCAGCAGCGGTGGTGCCAGGAAACTCCGGCCCACTATTGTATTGATAATGTCAGCAGGGCTACTTTTGTTCACCTGGCCTGAGGGTAATATGCCTCTTATTTGCATCTGTATGTGCCTAAGCATCTGAATAGGCCCTCACCTGGGCAGAGGGCTAGAGATATGTCAGTAACATATGAGGAGAAGGGGAGAAGCGAAGGGGCGAGCAGCCAGAGCAGGAGAGAGCAGCAGCAGCAGCAGCAGCAAGAGAGGAAAGAGAAATGGCTGCCTTGTAGTATTAGCAGGATGGTTAAGAGACACCAAAAAAGATGGCTAATAAACAAATGACTCTAGTTCCAAAACATGGAACTGAGAGCTCTCTGAAGATGACAAGATGCCTTTATCGCCATTGCGTTCCACGAAGTTTCCAGGTCCACACACCCCCACTCAGGTAGAACCTCATGGCCGTCGTGGGTTAAAGCTGAGACAAGCCAGGCCATGACACTTGTGGGAGTTGCTAAGGAACCTACATGAGATGACAGGAGTTCCGAGTGACACTTGACTGTGCTACAAGTGGAAAATGAAAACAAAACAAAACAAAACAAACAAAAAACCCTCTAAGTCACAGGGGTTCAGGAAGGTAGTGAGGGAGTAGGAGTTAGACTGATTCCCTGTTAGGCAGATAGACAGGGAGAGGGCATGTGACTAGGTAATATAGATGGTGAACTTCCAAGATGGCTGCCTTCTTCCTCACCCTCCACAGGCCTTGTAAGCTTTTTCTCCTGCCAGTAGGGCCCCTGATGATGGACTGGATCAACAAGTTGAAGGTCAGATCCGGATGTGTTTACAGAATGGTTGTGGGTCAATTAGCGATCCCGAGTTTCTTTAAACTGACCAACCCTAAATTAGGGAGGAAAACTCTTCAGAGACTTAAAAACTCCCAGTGTGTCTGCAGCACATCTGTGTTTCTTCACCTCTAATAAAAGCCTTTCTTCTGCTGATTCTGTCCACTCCTGTTTGCTGTGTTCACAATTTTCCCCGAGTGTTACCTGTTGCGCTCAAGACTTTTTCTGCCTGTTAATTCTTTAACTGGCAAAGAAAACGAACCCTGATAAAGACTCCTTTATGGAACAGTAGGGCATCTTTACCTTAGACAAAGTCAACAGTCTTGTTTGAGATTCCCAGGACATTCCTGGGAACACAATGGGAAACTCTGAGTACCCTGCAGCTAGGGGTGGAGCCAGAAAAGGGAGTTGGCTGATGGGTCATCAATAAAAACAATACAGAAAGAAGCCCCATCCTTTCCCGATCTCTCTGCTGCTTCACCCTTCCTAGAGAAAAGCCAAGAGTGAAGGAAACATCCAATTAAAATCAAAGAAAAAGGAGGAAATGCATGCTTGATCCTCCATCTCAGAAATTAAAGCCAGGCTTAGATTTTCATTTGATCTTCCAGACTGTGCACTTGAACATCGGTGTTAGCAGAAAAGGGCCTATTGCCAACAGAGCAAAAATGAATAAATAGTGCTAGGGCTCCAACTCCAAGAACAAATTCTGGCCAGGAGATGAGGTCAGAGTCAAGCTCATAGAAGGTGTTGCGTAGGGTCTGGTGCCATGAGAGGTTTAAAGACAAGCCACACTGAGAAAGAAAAGGACAAAGACATTTTGTCTTTGTTTTGTGTGGGGAGCATGGGAGCAGACAACCCTTAGGTGCTAGTTTGTGAAACAGAGTTTCTGGAAATCACAGATTATGCTAGCCTGGCTGGCCAATAAATACCAGGCATCCTCCTGTCTCTGCCTTCCTGGGGCTGGAATCACAAGCACTCACTATCACACCCAGCTTTTTGTTCACACTTGGTTGTAAGGGTTGTGCTCAACTTGTGCTTGCAGAGTCAACACTTTACTTTCTTCCCAGCCCTTCCCTAGTATCTTGAATTAAAGTTCTAGTATAACTAACTCATCTGGGTTAAAATATCATTATTTTTTATAACAAAACATTAAAACAATAGGGTTAATGTCTAAGATGACTATGACCCATAAGCCCAGAATGCTTGCTGAGTTAACTGGTCCTATTCATCCTCCTTACATTCCCAAGAGCTGCCCCTGGAAGTGAGGGATGCAGAGAAGGTCTGAAAGCTGCTAGTCCTCCCGGTAGGTGGGGGGACAGGATAGGGGATACACAGCTGCCAGCAGTCAGGGCAAAAGTGGCAGGAAAGTGGAATCCTTACCAGGGAAGACTGGACTGCCCTGAGGGAGGAGGCCTGGTCCTGCTTCTTGTAGTCATTGTGAGAAACAGCACTGTAAGAGATCCTGGACACCCCCCCCCCCCAAGTACCCTAAGAATAGGCCAGAAGAAAAGGGCATGAAGTGGTGTTACTGGGACAAGTGCCAAGACAAAGAGATATTCAAATTTCTGGGGACAAAAGGCCATGTGAAAGGAATTTTCCTTTTAACACACACACACACACACACACACACACACACACACAGAGAGAGAGAGAGAGAGAGAGAGAGAGAGAGAGAGAGAGAGAGAGAGAGCATATGTGTGTGGCTGGCAGAAATGGGATGAATTAGCTGTGCCGCATCAACTTCAAATTAAAATAATTTCAAATGTAGCAAAAGAGAACATGGCAGTGGGCCACCTTCTTAAACAGAGCACATGGACACAAGACTTGGGAATGAGAGGCAGAGCCATTCTGAGTGAACTGAACACAGAAAGCAGAGCAGGTCTGGAGGAGCCAGGCCAGACTGCAAGCAGCTGGGAGCTAAATGTTTCCTCCTGGGCCTTGGAGAAGGGAGGGGTATAGGGACTGGGGATGAATGGAAGCCAATCCATCCATAGGACTGGTGCAAGGCCAGATGGCCACTACCAGGGTCATTGGGCAGGAGGGTCCGGAGATCTGAGGGGAGAAGATGCAGGGGAAGAGTCCACCCTGGGCTGAGGGCTTCTGCAGCCTGGTTGGGTCTGCACCCTGGATGCCAAAGCTCCCTGGACAGGAAATGAGTGAGACTCCATTAGATTCCAGAGGAAACCTCAGACTCTGGCAACAAGAGCAAGTCAGGAGTCTGGGCAGAGCAGAATTTGTTCAATGTTGATCTGCAAAGGTCAGGGTTAAATGCTCACAAACATTCTCCAGCAAGGCTGTACACAGAGACCTCTGGGGACAGGCAGCAGCCCAGGGACCCAGGATAACTTACCTTTGGAATTCTGTGACCCTTGCTGCACAGAGGAACCCATGACCCTCCACACCCAGGAAGGGAAAAGAGAGGCTTGGTACTGTATTAAGATCCAGGTACAGTTTTCTGTCCATGCATGGCAGAGGCAGAGGAGGATGGAGAGCTTAAGGGAGATAACTCAGTCTATGAAATGCTTGTCCTATAAACTTGGGGACCTAGTGCCCAAGTAGAATAAAAATAAAAATAGAAGCAAGAGGAGGGGGGTAAGGCAGCAGCCCGGCCTTGTAGCATACTCAACTCTCAGCACTGGAGAAGCAGGGACAGGACCAGAGATGTTTAACTGGGGAATGAAAACAAATGATCCAGCCACCTGGGGTGCTCTGGTTCACTGAGACATTTTATCTAAAAAAACAACCAACCAACCAACCAACCAAACAAACAAACAAATAAAACCAAAGCCAAAAAACAAGGTTGAAGAGCTATCAAGAGAGCTTGCTGCCTTTACAGAGAACCCTCTTTCTAACATCCACATGAGGAGACTCACAAGCACCAGTTACACCTGTTCTGGGGATCCAATGCCCTCTTCCTGTCTCCAAGGAAGCCTGTATACATGTGCTTCACATACAGACTTGCAGGCACACACACATACACATAAGATAAAAGTTAAATTGAATTGAAAAATAAAATGGAGAGTGATAAAGAACTTTACCTGATGTTGGCTTCTGGCCTTTACACACATGCACACATAGGTACACATACATTCACATAGGAATACACAAACACACACACACACACACACACACACACACACACACACACACACACACCAAGATGATTTTCAAAAAAAAAAAAAATTCCAGGCTAGCCTAGGCTACACAGTGAGACCCAATTTTAAAAACTGAATGAGTGAATGAGTAGTTGTAGGATGTTAATTTGATTTGGGTGAGGTTACCTTATCATTTGATTTCAAATTTTTAATAAATCTACTTCAAAGTATATTTACAGTACTTGGCATCTTACACCTGATAATTGATCAATAGATGGTAGCTATTCCACATTGCTGTGGGTCCAGACTGCCCTTCATGCCCATATGTTCCACTCTGCAGAACCAATCAACCAAGACTAAGAATATTTGGAGAAACAATTCTGTCTGTCCTGAATTGTATTTTTTTGCTGGTTGCATAAGCAATAGAGCAGGATGGAAACACAGCATGCATGCTAAATTGACTGCGCTCAATCACTTTGAGATTTAAGCACACAGGAAGATGCAAAGAGATTGTATGTTGCTATGTAGTTTGCATCTCTGTTACTTTGACAAATCACTCTGAACAAAAGTGATTTGGGCAGGAAAGGTTTTGAGCCTTTCTTTTGTCTTGTTTGTTTAACGTTACAGTCCCAGGTCACAGTCCATCACTGAGAGAAGTCAGGGCAGGAACTGAAGCAGAAGTCAAGGAAGAACATTGTTTAGTGGCTTGATTCCCTCTGGCTCATGCTTGGCACCTCTCACAGTGGGCTGGGCCCTCCCACATCAATCAGCAATCAAGACAATCTCTCACAGACAAGGCCATGGGCCTATGTGGTACAGACAGTTCCTCACTTGAGACTCCCCTTTCCCCGATGATCCTTGTATATGTTGACAATAAAACCTATTCGGAATATAGGCTAATACTATTTCCCTGGAGAAGAAATTTTTATTACATTAGTTCTCTGTGTGTGCATGTGGGCTTGTACATGGGCATGCATGTGTGCACGTGTGTGCCAGCCAGAGGACCGCTTGAGGTTCTCCCCTTTCACCATGTGGATCCGAAGGATCAAACTCAGGTCACTAGGCTTGGCAGCAAGAATCTTTTACCAACTGAACCATCTCATTGGCTCCTTTTCTCTCTTTTTAATTACTGGGGTACGCACACCTATTCATTTGCGTTTAGTACTGAGTTTTATAAAGATACTTTCACGCACATTTATAATGCCCCTTGACCATGTTCCCCACATGTGTGACCTACCTTTATTCTTCTCTGCCCCTCAATCTCCTTTACACTCCTAGTTGGTCTCGTTTGTACTTTCATGTTATACATATATCTATGATTTTGTGAATCTGTATAATAACGAGGATACACAGAGACAAATTATGCAAGATTTGTCTTTTGGTAAACACATAGTAATAGTACCACTGGGTCACAGGGTTGCCATCTTCCATTCTGATCTCCACAATGTCTACACTGATATACTCTTCTATCACCAGTGGATGAGGGTTCTCTTTTCTCTTCATCCTCACCAGCATTTCTTGTTAGCTATTTTCTTAATGGTTGCCATTTTGACTGTGGTGAAATGTAATCCCCACATAGATTTAATTTGTATTTTCCTGATGGATGGTTAAAGTTGAATGTCTTTTCATGTTTATTATACTATGTCTGTGATGGTTAATTTTTATTGTCAGTGTGTAAGGCTTTTAAAATCTCCATGGAAACATGTCTCTGGGTTTGTTAGCAAGAGTGTTTCCACTGAGGTTTAACTGAGGAGGGGAGACAAAACCTGAATATGGGAAGTAGCGTTCTATAGGCTGGAGCACTGAACCGAATAAAAAGCAGAAGGCATGCCATGGACCAGCTTTCATTGCTGCCTCCTGGCTGCAGTGGATGTTACCACCTGCCCCACTGACCTGTTGCTGTGCTTTGCCCACCACGTACCTTAAGACTGTGAACCAAAACAGAGCATTCCTTAAGTTGACTTAGTCAGGTGTTCTGTCAAATCAAGAAGAAAATTGGCTCATATGGTGCTTTCTTTGTTTTTTTTTTTAGAAGGGAACAAAACACTTTGGTACCTGAAAGGGTCCTAGGTCCCCCTCCTCAAGCCCAAGAGGCAAATATATCACTATTTATTTCAAACACTCACCAGTCTTGCTGTTAAAAATACCACTACAATAAACATTTTCATATGTAAATCTTTTCCTAATCTCCAATACACCTCCATGGCACATTTCCGTCTGTTTCCATTTCTAACTGTAGTGAGCTGAGTCTAAGCGTCTATACCCCTTAGAGATGTTTGGCAGTATTGCCAGCTTAACTTTAGGGTGATATCAACGCCTCTCCCTGCTGTCCTAATTAGGATCATTTCTGGGATGACCTCCATCATACTATCTGCATCCCTACCTCTGCATTTTCTCCCATTCTGTTCTGAGCACTGGATATCATCTCTCTCACAGCAGCAAGAAGGACTGGCTGCTCTCAAGGCACCTAGAGTCTATGGGAAGACAGACAAGCAAATGTTCATAGAAGAAAGTAGGGCTGGAGATGCTGTTTTTGGTAAGTATGTGATCTTTCTAATTTGGCTACAAAGTAAATTCTTAGAGCTAAGAATGTGGTTCAGTTGACAAGTGTTTATCTAGCATGCACAAAGCCCTGGCTTCAGCCCTCAGCTCCTTATAAATTAGATATTGTCCTGTGTGTGTATGTCAGCCCTGCACTCAGGAAGTGGATGCAGAAGGATCAGAAGTTCAAAACCACCCTTGGTACACAGGCTAGCCTGGACTACTTGAAACCTGGGCAAAAATGTGTGGGGGATGAAGAAAAAAAGAGAAGGGAAAGGAGGCAGGAGGAAGACTCATTGGAGAATGGAATGAAATAAAACCCTTCAAATCTAAGAGAAGGGTATTCTCAGCCACAGGAAAATCAGATTTAAGGAGCTGGAGGCAGGACTCTCCCTAATATTATTGACTTTCTGGGAAACAGAAGATCTGAGTAGGAGGAGAGGGTCAGGCAGTGATCCCAGAGCCTTAAACCTGTGGGGAGGGAAACACAGAATGTCCTAACTAGGGGAAAGGCTCCGTGGATCTCAGCATCACCCAGACTGCTGGATGCAAGGGAGCATGGTAGATGGAAAGGAGCTGCAGCCAGACAGCCTTCATCGCAGTTCCTCCCTCTGACAGGCATTTTTGTTCAGGAGTGAGGCTCTGCATCTGCTTGTTGGGTATTCCCACTACAGTGGCCTGGACAGGGCTTCCATGGACCACACTTACTCATGACCATTTTCAGTCTTGCCCTTGAGAACTGGATTCAGGAAACCGCTACACTGAGTCCCACAGTTTCCAGGCTCTGCAATCAGCAAAGGCATCTGAGAAAGTTATGTGGTTCTGTTTCTGGTTTTTCTCACTGTTTTGCAACTGCCTAAGTCTAAAATATGTCCCTTATTAAGCCCTTATTGAACAGATTGGAAGGTGGGCTGAATTTGGATGTGTTGTGCTCGAAATTCCGGCTGGATAAATATTACCCTGGGATTCACTTTTTATTCTGCTTTTAATCACTTTGCGAACGTTCTTTTGAGAACTGCGGGCATCCCAGAAACAGGGAATCATTCAGCTTCGTGCTCTTTAAATGCAAAAATACTAGATAAACGGAATGTTAGAAATAACTAAAGGAAAGGGCGCGTTTGTTATGCAACATCGCACACTGTTTCAAGGCGCACCTTCCTAATGGCTTCTTTATGCAAACATTATCGCCTTTGTGCCGGTTCCTACTTCTGCAGTTTCCAGTACATTTATTTCAATGAAGATTGCTGAAAACCTTTAACCGAATTGGGGAGACTGGCCCTTCCCCTCCTGCTGCTGGGCATGCAGTTTTGCAAAGAAGCTGAACTACTACAGGGAAAATCAGAAAGTAGTATGCAGTGTCCACGCCTCCAAAGCTGTCATGCTCACGCAATCCACTTCCGTGTTGCAAATTCTTGCAGGCAAATTTAATGCACAGAGCCGGGGCTTCAGTCTAATCCGTTCAGGGGAGGCGCTTCACCGGAGGCCCTGTTTTTAGATTTAGTCACTCTGTGGCGGTTAGGAATGTGTTCCCAGCTAACCTTCCTGGAGGCGGAGCGCTGTTTCTGCAATCTGGACTGAAAACTTTCTCTCCTTTGAAGGACGGTTTAAGGAATCTCCATGATGTGATGAAAGCCATCTTTTCAGAATGCACACCTTCCCCCATATTTCCGCTTATTAGCTCAGTTGAGGATGTCTAATAAACTTCCCCATGAGGATTTCTGTCTGTGCCCACTTCATGCCGTGAGGAATACGGCATTCCGCAAGTCTGAGGGAAAAGTCCTTTTCCCACAATTCACCTGGAAATGAAGGCACAAGGACAGCAAGTCTGAAAGGAGAGCTGTCCCCTGCTCTGGTTCTTGAACAAGCTCTTTAGGTTCAGGCCTTGCCCACAAACAAGCATGGAAAAATCAACCCATAATTGAGGAGGGACAGAAAGGCGGGGAAATTATGGGGACAGCTGAAAGGAAAGGAGCCCCTAACTGTGGAGTTTAATTGACTCCTTTTATCACCGAGGAGCAAGAATTCCTGCACAATTAACATTTCCAGACGAGGTTGCAATTCCTTCTGTCAGGTTAATATTCTTTCTGTAGAGAGATATTTCACGTTAAAATAGTATTGACCCAGGGCTAAGGCCTCACATATATGATCTTGAGTAGGGCCCCGTTCCTCTGGGAATCTCAATTTAGCTTTGTGTACAGTAAAGACAACCTACCTTCCTGCAGCCTGGTGATCTAGCTGTCCCTATCACTGCAATACTATCAGATGCTTCTTAGAAACCACTGTGTCATCTCATTTAGGTTTCTTAACAACCCTTTGATGATAACAGCTTCAAAACCCACCAAAAAGGTATACATGACTACTGTGAAATAACAAAATATTAAATAATGTACACTGCAAAATAATTTAGTATTGCAAAATAATGAAATTCTCTTTCAGGAAGCCCACACCCATGCTCTCAAGCCTATTCTGGCTACTTTTCCTGAGCCCTCGTGCTTAAAGTCTACATTAAAATATTGTTACTCAACTCCAACTCTGCTTCATACTGAAATTCTTTTCTTATGCTGTGGATCACATTTTACCGGAGTCAAAGTCCCTAAAAGATGGCAAGAATCTCTCTGTCTACTGGGGGTGACAGTGTGGAGCTGTGTTTCTATCCTTGAGCCTGTAACCATGACCACAGACTCATAGGGGCCACTGCCTGAGGACTTGGGTTCGGAACACCAAACAACACACTGTGTTAATGACACTTCTGACTTAGGGAAGGCCGTGTAACATCAGACCTTGACAGCCACACAGTGCTAAATGGGGAGTATGCCCAGGACCGCCTTAGTAGCTTTCTCCTCCTGGGCAATAAATGACATATGCTGTAATATACATGTATTCCCAGGATGGCAGGGTTATTCCACATTTCATTTATGTTTTACCATTTATAAAACATAGGTGGAGTTTTAGTTTCATGAAAATTAATATGGAGAGAGAACCATGACATTCCATTTCTATTTGTGGGAAAGCTAAACAGAATATAATAGAATATATTAATTATAGCATGGTGACAGGTTGTTTCCCTGGCATTTTCAAGGTGGAGATAGGAAAACTGCATGTTATAGACCAGTCTGAATTACATAGCAAGACTCTCAAAAGAAATGGGAAAAAAATATTCAAGAAAGGGCTAGTTATGTAAGCTCAAAAAAACAAAAACAAAACAAAACAAAAAAAACCTTTGTTTTTATTGAGCTTTTCAGATAAATCATCTGCGTTCTTGACATAATGATATTATTTTTACTAACACATATTAATTGTGCATAGTAGTGAGGCTCTGTGTAATATCTCACTAAACCCATGCTCTGGGCCCTGCGCGCCCTCTTGACCCCAACATCTACCTTCAGCAGGAGATGCAACGCAACTGAAGGGTCTGCTCCACAAAAGATGGGGGGTGAGAGGTTCTGAAAGCTCCACTGGGTGCAAATTATGTCCACCTTCTTCATGACCACATACCTCTTCCTCAAACAGCCCACTGTCTTTGGAGGCGGACTAAGAAAGGCCATCTCATTCTGAATTCTGTGTGAAGTCTTCTTGCTGCCTGTTGGACCTTCTGCTGAGACTTCTGTGCTTAGAATAAGAGTGTAGGGTGAGGGTTGAAGGCCATTGAGAATTTTCCTTGCTCCTGAGTATTTTAACATTTTTAATACACAAACAGTAACATTACCTAAGCCATAGCAGGGAAACTATCTTCTGGTCAATGAGTTTACCCCCTACTTTTGAAAGTTAAATTTCATTGCAGCACAGTCACGCCCTTCCCTTTGCACAATAGTCACAATGTTTTCCAAACACAAAGGGTTTATCAATGGGTGCTCTAAGAAAGATTTTCTAGCAACTGACCTAGACCACATTAAGTAAAATTAAAGTTAACCAAAAATACACAGATTGCATTGATTTTGAGGCTTAGAATGGAAAGGGAGTTAAAAAGAAAATCTTCATCTCTAAAACATTTGAATCTTTACCCTTCAGTTGTTGGAGCAGAGCACTCCTCTCAGGATGTCAGTCTTTGTGGATTTAATAGTGTGCTTCCTAGCCAAGTGTGATGGTGCCTGTCTGTGAGACCTGCTCTAGGGAGGTAGAGACAAGCAGCTCCCTGGGACTCTCCAGATACCCACCTAGATTTCTTCGGGAACTTTAAACCAGTAAAAGACTTTTTTTCAAAAACAAGAGAAAGTGAACAAATATAAAGCAACAGAGGAAGAATGCCCACCCTAAGGTTGACTGGTGGGCCACACACACACACACACACACACACACACACAGAGAGAGAGAGAGAGAGAGAGAGAGAGAGAGAGAGAGAGAGAGACAGAGAGAGAGAGAGAGAGAGAGAGAGAGAGAGAGAGAGAGAGAAAGGTGACTCACAAAATTCTGTTTTTAAGATCTTGTTTATTAGTCTTAGTTCCTTTTAGATACCATGGGAAATCTGTACATCCAGGTATATTTGCCCCAGTCCCTGGACCCCAGGCACAAGGACATTTCATGAGCAACTATGAGCATCGGGCACGGGACAAGGAGGCTCTTCTTCTCAATAAGTCCAATGTCTAAATTGCCTTTTCGATTAGCACCTCCTCCATGCCCTAAGGATCTTGTTCTGTTCTGCGAAATTAGAATGGAGCCAGGAGTTCCACAGGCCACACTCTGCCCTCCTATGGGAACAATCTCTTGAGATTAAAATGGATTTGATGGGCAATGAGAGAAGCCTGGCAGCCTGACAAGTACTAGAGATAAGAGCTCTGGGACAGAAGCCAGGAGAGCAAGGCCTCATCCCACCCTATCCCTGGTGAGCTGCATGGTTCTGGGAAGGCTTCTCAACCTCTGCTTATCTTCAACTGTTTCTCATCTGAAGTGGCAAAACCCATCCTATCTATCTCATAGAAACTGTCAGGAGAATGAATGGAATGAAAATAGTATTTGTTTTAGTGCAGTGAGTGGAACTACTCCAGTGTTTAGAATAAAGCCAACCAAATTTGATTTGAGGAACCATCTTGAGAAATTGTTTGATAAGAATCAGGGAGGTTCAAGAGGTCAGACAAACTGGGACATCCAAAGATCTGGGCAAGAGAGAGATAAACTTGAATATGCCAAGGACCAAGGAAGCAGGCCACTATACAGCCTGACCCTTTGAGGAAAGCCAGACCATCTCTGGCTATGTGAATATAGGCAGATGTATTGTTACAGTGACTCTCCATAGTCAACTTGACTGGATTTGGAGTCACCTAGGAGACACACCTCTGCTTGTGTCTATGAACTTGTTGCCAAAAGAGGTTTAAATGAGGTGGGAAGATACAACCTGAATTTGTGCAGCACCATCCCATAGGCTGGAACCTCAGATCCTCAGAATGAATACAACACTGTGATAAACTGTATCTGCAAACCAAGGGTTGCAATTAGCTCTTCCTCCTTCATGTTTCTCTTTGTCACATATGTGCTCACAGCAATGAGAAGATTAAACAGTAATCTTAAAGCAGGCTCTTCCCATGAGTCAGTTCTTAGATGACCTGGGAGGGAGAACTTGGACTCTTGGAGGACCCTAGTCAGCATGGGGGCTTCCAAAATATGGACCATGACCTTCTGGGACAGGATTCAGGCAAAGGTGCTGCTCACAGGGACTTAGAACACTAGGTACTGGAGTAGAGGACAAGCCCACTACCGGTATGCAAGAGAGAAAGAGAAACTGACTGTGGCCTGAACTGTACCAATGTGAGGCTGCTGTGTGCCAGCAGAGCCAGCTTCACCCTAGTCACCCGAAAGTCCCATAGTTGACTTGTTCCTACCTTCACCAGGATTACCTGAGACTGTTTGGGTAGAGCATCCTTCCCTGAAAACCCCTCACCCAAACACCTTCATTGACTGACCCTTATGTGGGAATCTTCCAACATTTTGAATCTCTCTTTTCATTAGAAACATCAGACCGAACGAATGAGCTTTTCAGTGCAAGGAAGGTTACTTGGGAGGGAGCATATGAAACTGGGAACTGCCATCCTTTTTTTAAATAGGAATTTGCCCTGTTGGGGTTGGGGTATCTCCTTTTACCACCACAGTCCTGAGGATGTGGAACAGATACCAGGAAGCATACAAAATGATGACAAAGTAAAAAATTAACGACGACATCACCCCTCTTTGTTCTGTGACTTGTCCTTGTACAAAAGGCCTCTGAAGAAACAGGTGCATGGGTGTGGCCTACCAGAGCCTTCATTGGTCTGGTTGGAAGGGGGGCAGCCCCAGTGTAGAGGAAGAAGTGACTTCCAGAGAGGCAGCTAATTGCAGTTCCTCTGCATGGAGGAAACAGCTTTCTTCCAAACTGCATGAAGGCATCCTGTGTGCTCAAAAATACGAGGAAAGCAAAATTGCCACAGGCCCTGTTGAATAGTTCAGGCCAGCTGCTCTGCCCACGAGGAGCGACGAGCACAGAGGAAACCTGGTTCCTACAAAGTCCCTCTTCAGAGAGCTGGGAGGTGAGAGGGGGCCACTTTCTTCCTCACTGCCTGGAGTTCCCAAGCAAAGGAGGCTCAGTCTGTCAGAAGGTCAGAGAAGCCAGAAAGCAGCCAGCCACTTTCAAAGACCGCCTCGTTTTCAGTGCAAGTTTCCAAGTGATAATAACATCTCTCAGTATTGAAACTTTGAGAACAAATTTGCAGCTCCCCAGTGATGGATAAAACACCATTGGAAAGTGTGGCTGTCCCCTGCACAGGCCAGCTCAGGGAGAGGGAAATGGATCACGCTCACAGAGAAGACAAATTACACACAGGCGTCCCAAGATGAATTGCAATCATAACCTGGGAAAACCATCCACAGGATTTCTGTTATCTACAGACAGTGTGCTGAGCTCATTTTCTCTTGAAATACAATGCACTGTGCTAAACTGGCTTCACTAGCTCAATTGGGAAAAAGTGCCTGTGCAATTTGTGTGGGATTTAAGAATGTAATTAATATAATTTGTAAAAGGCCAGCACGTTTTTGCAGACTTCAGCGCCATATGGGATTGGGGAATCACGTGTTGGAGAGCCTTCTTTTGTCTGTGATACCCATGACCAACATTGCCCTGCCCTTCCTTCAGGCCCCTCTCATCTTTCAATCTGAAAACTAGACTTATATTGCCCTTCCCTCCACGATCTGCACCACTGTTTCCTCAGTTAGGGCATTTGACGCAATTTTCATGAAAACCAAAGAATCCTTTATGTTTATGGCACAAGGATGGAATAAAGAGCCATCACATAGCACCTCACCCATCTTTTAAAAATGCATGTGCATGTTTGTGTACATATGTATGCATACTCAGGCTATTATCCTCAGGGGAAACTTCCTCCTTTGAGACAGATTGTCACATTGACTTGAGGGTCTCCAATTGTCTAGACTATCTGACCAGCAAGCTCCAGGAATCCACCTGGGTCCATACTCTCCATGCTAGGATTACATACACACATCACTAGGCTGGAATTTTTACATGATTTCTTGGGCTCAAACTCAGTGTACTGGTTAAGTTTATGTCAACTTGACACATGCTACAGTGATGGTAGAGAAGGGAATCTCAGTTAAGAAATTTTCTCCATAAGTTTGGAATATATGCAAGCCTGTAGGGCATTTTCTGAATTAGTGATTGATAGAGGAGGGTCCAGACCACTGTGGTTGGGGTCACCCCTGAGCTGGTGGTCCTAAGTTCCATAAGAAAGCAGGCTGAGCAAGTCATGATGAGCAAGCCAGCAAGTGGCACCCCTTCATGGCCTCTGCCTCAGCACCTGCCTCTAGGTTCCTAGCCTGCTTGAGTTATTGTCCTGACTTCCTTCAATGATGAACAGTGATTTAGTAGTATAAGCCAAATAAACCCTTTCCTCCCCAAGTTGCTTGGTCATGGTATTTCATTACAACAATAGAAACCCTAAGACACCCAGGTTCTTGAGCTTGTGTGGCAAGCATGTTACAGACTGAGCATTTCCTTAGCCCTCCTCTTTCTTGTGTGTGTCAGTGTACTAAGACAAAGGATTTTAGGAACATAGATCTGAGCATGGATTACCTATGATTTCTGAGTGGGAAACCTGTGAGTAGAGATTTCTTGTTTGGGGAATGAAGAAGAAATATAAGGTGCTTTGTTCAGAGTGACTTCTGAAGCTACTTGATTAACCACTGTCTGTGTTGTGGCTGTGTGGATTTTACAAGATAAAAACGAGTGTCTGTACTCTCTAGAATAAGGACTTAGGGAGACCTGATGTAAAGTTCAGGTCTAGAGCATAGCATCCTGTCCCCACCAAATGTGAGCCTTAATAAGCTCA
Source organism: Cricetulus griseus (assembly GCF_003668045.3). NCBI lineage: Eukaryota > Metazoa > Chordata > Mammalia > Rodentia > Cricetidae > Cricetulus > Cricetulus griseus. The sequence goes on from NC_048596.1 coordinate 204,865,523, forward strand.
AGGACCTGGGTTAAGTCACGAAAACCCATATCTAAAAATTTCCTGGCATGGTAAAACATACTTCTGCATTCCAGCACCTGGTGATGTTGATTAATAAAGGCAACACACTGGCATAGAACTGAAACATGGAAAAGAGGAAGAGAATAAACATTTGACCATGAGGAGGAATTTGGGGGCTTTATCACTTTTTTGAACAAGGAATGTTTAAAGGACTGAAGAAAGTTTGGATTTTGTTGGCTGGTAAGGACATTATGAGATGAATTGAAGGACCTGAATTTTTGAGAGGACACTGCTAAGTGGCAAATGAGACCAGCAAACATAGCAGTATCATGATGGAGAGAAAAGAGACACAACCATGGGTCCTATGGAAAGACACAAGGGACCATCAAATACCTTGGACAGCCTATGCTGTCAGGACGATGTCCTCTTGCACAGTGGATTCTAAGATGGACACAGACTTCTTACAAGAGGAGCTTCAGTAGAAGCAGAGACTTTAACTAGGAGGAGACAATGCAGAAGGAAGTAAAAGTCCTTCCCTGCTCTGAGTACTGGCTTAGAAAGGATCATATTCTGGGTCAGGATTTTTCAGGACCAGAGAGGGAAATTCCCCCATCTTCCACCAATGGAAAAATTCACTGGTAGAGCACAAAGACAGATTTTTGTTATTGTTGTTTTTTTAAGGTTGTATTTGCTCACTTGTACGTGTATCTGTTTGTGGGTATATGCATGTGAGTGTAGGTACCCTTGGAGACCAGAATAGGGTGCCAGATGTCAATGAGATGGAGTTATAGGTAGTTGTGAGTCTCCAATACAGGTTCTCAGAACTGAACTCAGGTCCTCTGAAAGAGCAGCAAGTACTCTCAACTGAGGTCCGTTTGTCCATCCCCTATGAAGACAAGTTTTGGGAGTCCACTAAAGTTAAACATTAAGGGGACTTGACCTTTAAGAGAGATTGGCACAGCTCTTTGTAACTGGCAATCAAAGGAAAACAAGATTGGTGAATCAGATAAGGTGGTAACTAAGCAGCTGAAAAGAACGTTAGCAACTGGTGCATTAGAGAAGTAGTGGTAATGTTAAAAAAGAAAAAAAAATACCTCATACCCATATATCCATATATCTCTACACCAAATCTCAGAACTCAGTGGGTGTTATCACTTCCCTATTTGGAAAGATTTTTTTTTTTTGTAGAAGTGAATAAGCTATAGCTGTGTTAAGATAACTCAAACTCTTATGATGATTAATCTGATTGTCAGTTTGTAGATGAAGCACCTCTATAGCACAGCACACTTCTGAGTGTATCTGTGAGGGTGCTTCTAGAGAAAATAAGACCATGAGAGCACTGAACTAATGGTTTAATCCACTAATTGATTCAAAGTTTAAGCAAACTGTTGAAAATGTAGAAGATGGGACCTCACTGGAGGAAGCAAGTCACAGGAAGTGTGTCCCTAGAAGCTGTGTGGTGCCCCAACCTCCTAATGCCATGATATTCTACCTAAGTTCATCAGTCCAAGCAACCCATGGACTAAACCTTCTGAGGCAATGAAGCAAAATGAATCTTTCCTCATTTAAGTCATTTGTGTTGCATATTTTGTCACAATGATGATAAAATAAAAACAGATTTTAATTTATTCTTTGAGAATTTAATACATGCATACAACAAACTATGGCCATATCCATCCCTTGTTTTCCCCGTCCAACTCTCCCTAGATTCCTAACACAGCCCCCTCCAAATTTCATCTCACATTTTTTTTAACATCCCACCTCATCCAGTTAGTGATGCCTATATGCACACGTATATAGGGCCATCCATTAGAGCACCCTACAATGCCACAACCCCAGGGAAAAGTTACTACCTCCTCACCAGCTGCCATCAACTACCAATATCTCCTAAACGTCACAAGTCCCTTCCCCATTTATGCTGGAAGTTTTTACTAGTTTTATACTATTCAGGTCATAGGCAGCTAGCTACAAACTATAGCTACTATGAATTAACGAACACAACAGCTATGTCATATGCAAAAAAAGCATTTCATAGTCCTTTCCCCCATCCTCCAGCTCTTATACTCTTTCTTCCTCTTTTTCCATGATATTTCTTGAGCCTTGGACACGAGGGAAGCTAATAAAAATGTCCCATTTAGGAGTAAGCATTTGTAGTCAGTTATTTTAATCACTTTGGCCAGTAATGAACTTGTGCATTAACCACTGCCCACTGAACAAAAAGGTTCTATGACCAAGGCTGAGAGCAGGCCAACCTTGTGGGAATAAACATAAATATTTAGAAGGCAGTTTGACAACATAGTCATTTAGCAAAACAAGAATAGTAGATGCCCAAGGCCTACAATCTCCCCATCCATGGACTGTTGACCATATTTAAAGTAATAGGCATAAATTCTCTACTGTGAAGCAGACCACAGACTAAATTGGTTACCCTATAACTGCAATGCCAGTGTTGCACCAGTGGGCAAATAGATTCGTTTATCATTGGGATCATAGCACCAAAGTTCCTGTTAAAATATAAATAAGACTTTGGAAGAAGACCTGAATCCCCATGAACAGCACTGACATTTAACTTGTCCTGTGACAAGATTCCCCTAATGTGCTCTAAGAGGAACATGGTTCTACACTGTTCTTCTCTCTGTATACCAGATTTTTTTTTACACTGTCTTATTCTTTAAAAGTTTCCCTTTTTGTTTTAAATTATAGACTAGAATTTTTTTATCAGTGGTGAGAATTTAACTCACAACCTTGCGCATGCACGGTTCTACTATTAAACTACACACCTAACTTCTTTTTTCCTGTCTTAAATTTAACAACTGCATAAGCTGAATAAAAAAATCAAAGTAACTTTCAAAGACTCTGATGACTTGGTAGCACCAGGATTTACTGCTGGGTTGTAAAGTGCCTGGAGCTAGAATAAAGCATAAGCCTCAACTGGTTGTAGTTTTATGTTTGAGTTTGTGTTAATCAGCCACATGTCTAAATTGTAACTGTGCCATCATCTTTTTTTTTCCAGAAGTTTTTCTCTATATTTGTGTGTGTGTGTGTGTGTGTGTGTGTGTGTGTGTCTAAGTCTTCATATACGCAAGTGCATGTGTATTTGTGGGTTCGTGTGTATAGGTGTGTGAACAAAAGGCAATATCTAGTGTCATTCTACAGGAACCATGGACCTTGGTTTTTGAAACAGCATCTCTCAGTGGCCTAGATCTCACCAAATAGGTCAGGATGTCTGGCCAGAGAGATCCAGGAGTCCTCCTTTCTCCACCTCAACATTGCTGGAATGGCAAGTGTGTGCTTGTTTGTTTCACGTGGATTCTAGGGTTTGAGCTCAGCTCCCCTTGCTTGTAAGGCAAATGCTTTATTGACTGAGCTATATGTCTCATCTAGAACTCCCCAATATTTATTTTTATATGTATTCCAATACTTCCCAGAACTTTTTTAGAGCAGTGTGAATAGTTTATCCTTGTGCTTCTGGTACCATGACATACACCCTTATCACTTCAGATATTCAATTAGACACTAATGTCAGACAGTTCGTAATCTGAGTTGCCAAAAGACAAAATACAAAAGTAGTGTGTATGTGTGTGTGTGAGAGAGAAATGAAGACAGATATAGAGACAGAGAGCTTCAACTTACTTCTAAATGATCCTCTAAGTGCCACCCAAACACAAATGGAGGGAGAGAAGGCAAATGTGCTAAGATATTAATGGTAGGCGAGTCCAGCTAAGTATATATAATGAACGAGGCTCCTAGGTGCAATATTGCTTATTGTGAACTGAAATCAGGAAGCAAGTCTGAGTTACTGGAGCATCAAGGGCCATCGAGCTGTGGCAGTAGATGAACTAGCTCTCACAATTGGGGAGGCGGAGAAGCCCCACAGCCCTGGCAGTGTTGTTTGCTTTGGTGTGGACAGCAAGGGGCCTGAGAGTCAGGGTGCCAAGGGCAGGTGAAGATCAGCTTCTCAGCAGTCAGGCAGGGGAAGACACATGAGCCAATTCAAATGCTAATGTCGTCTGGAAAGACTCTGGAAGAAGACACACTCAGAAATAATGCTCAGTGAACTGTTAGGATAACCCTTGGGCACACAGCTTGATACATGTCAACTATTACATGAGCTGTAGGGGCTTCCAGCTCAGCCCAGACCTCCTCTAGGTTTACTTCTTCCTTTTGTCCATGGCTTCCACACCTGCTGGAGTCCCCTCTGTCTGGTGAGCAGGTGTAACCTGGAGTTGCACGCAGTCAGTTGAAGGACACACTGTAGATGGATACTCCTGCTTCTCATCTTTTGGGTGGACACATGAAATGAGGGCCCCTCATGATTCTCCCACACTAGAATGTTCTGCTCTGCTGGCCCTGGTCTGACCTCAATGAGTCATCTGTGAAAAAATCGTTGCCTTCAGGGAAACCCAGGCTAACCACGTTGGGGAAATTTCATAAACCTTGTATTCAGTAAATGCAGGCTCTAGTTTGCTCCAGTCACTGCTAGAAACAGATCGTACCCTCATGTTACTCCAGCTCCCACTCCTCTGGGATGAAGGCACTGGGCATGTCCTTGCAGTTCCCATTCTTTCATGATGGGCTGCTTAATCTTCAGAGCCAAGTTGAGTGGATTTAGAGTCACTGAGGAGACGAAGGCATGCTTCTGGATGTGTCATGGGGCATTTCCAGAGAGCAGTAGGCCAGGGGAAAGAGTCAATCTGAATGGGCACCAACCCAAGGCCTGGAGCCTGAGAAGAAAAGGAGAGAAACAGGCATGGCGAGTACTCTCATTGCTTCTGGCCCTGGGTGAGGAGAAATGCTCTGCTCCATCACGCCCTCAGCATGCCTGGTTCCCTCCAAAACAGTGAGGCAAAATAGCACAGTCCTTGCTCTGAGGCTGTTGGGGATTTGGTGGTCATAGTGCTGCAAAATCCATTGCACACTCATTCCCATGGGTTCTCAAGTTCCGCTTGCTCATTCACATGCTCTTTCATGGACTTGCTCAGAGTCTACCTTTCTGTGACCCCATTTGAATTTTATCCATCCGTTTTTACCAATTTAAATAATTTACTTCTCACCTCTTATGTATTTTCCTTTATCTATTGATTTTAACGTTACTATTTATGTTAGTTATACCAGCTCATTCTGTTGCATTGATTTAGTGTTTTACCCACTCTCTATGCCTTATCGTCAGTCATTTTTTTACTTTTTCCTATTCTTAATCTCTCTTCCTGTTTCTGTCTCCTTTACTGATTCATTAATGGTTTACTATGTATCTACTAAAATACTGGCCATCAACACGTGGTTGTTCTTGTGAAAAGAAGTGACGCTCTTGTTCAAGGCTCAGTGAGTCTCTGTGAATTCTAAGAGGCTCTAAGTGAATAGCTGAGATTGAGTGATTTACAACCAGTGGAAATTTATTTTGGCTCACAGGTCCAAATACAAGATATTGAGAGCTGCATCCGGTAAGGCCTGCCTTGCTAAATCATGATGGGACAGCGTGTGAGGGCCAGACAGAGCTGTCTTTCTAACACACCCACCCTCATGGTACGGGACCCACTCAGGGCCATCCTTTATCCATCACAGGGCTCCTCTTCTTGCCAGCCTTTAAGGCCCCACCTCTCAACAGTGTTTTGCTGGGAATTAAGTTTCCAGGAAAGGAATGTTGGAGACCACTTAACAAACCAAAGCAATGAGCAACCCCTTCTGAGCATCAAAGATAGCACTCAAAAGGGGGTGGCAGTATGCTCCCTCTCCATGGTTCCAAATTCAGATAACATTGTGTGTATTTTTATTTCATTCCACTTTTATATTTTAGATGATGCCTCTTATATCCCAGTCTGGTTTCAAATGCTCTATATAAACAAAGATGATCTTAAACTTAGCTTCCTTCTGTTTGCATTTCCCAAAACCTGGAATTGAGGATTTATGCCACCACACCCAGTATTTGTGGAGTTGGACATGGAGCTCAGGGCCTTATGAATGCTAGACAAGCATTCGATCAACTGAGTGCTACCAACTGAGATACATCCCGTATTTTGAATCATATAATTATTTATGAGAGCTATAAGAACTCTTATTTCAGCCATTGTAGAAATCAAATAATTTCTGATGATTCCTAGTCTCGTGAAGGTGATTCAATAGCTTTATGGAAGAGGATCCTCACATCACCTAAATGTTTGTAAATTCCCGAGTCACTTAGCACTCCACTGAAACTGCAATTCAGAATATGACTACAACATGTTTTCCAGGAAGAAAATCTCATTATCAAAGCATGTATTAAATAACTTTCCTGAGAAATATGTGACTTCTTAACTATTCCCGTGAACATAAAGTTATGTCTAAATGCATGGTTCTATATTTGATACAGTGATAAAACCAAACTTTATCCGAGTTGAGCTGAACTTTTTTATCACAAGCCAAATGTTTTGAAGAGTCAAGGACATCTCAGCATTAAAGGTGCTTTTTGACTTGTTTGCTTGCTTTATGAGGTGCTAAGTATAGAACCCACAGTCTCACAGTGCTCCATATTTCCCCACCATCCTTGCCATCACTGGGTTAGGGGAAGAAAACACTCTGAGTCCCCTTTCTGTCCAACCATAGGTCCCCCTCCTCTTTTCCTGGCCATCAAACTCAATACGATGGTTATGAGATTTATCTGTCTTTCATGTGTACATTCACCTTCCATATCTGTGGGTTCTATATCCACAAATTCAATCAACCACAGATCACAAACATCTGAAAAGAAAAAATTGTGTCTGTATTGAACATGTACAGGCTTTTATCTTTTCATTGTTCCCCAAATAATGTAGTATAATAACTATTTACACATTTATGTGCTCTGAATATAAAACATGCATTTCCTGGTGTATGTTGCTTTTGCAATAATACCAAGATCATATGACATAATACATTGTATATTATAAATGATGAGTTAAGAACTATAGGTGGATGTAAATAAGTTATACATTAATGCCCTGCCTTTTACACATGCAGGTCTTGGTGTCCACTGTAGGGTCCTTGAACTGATCCTCTGTGAACATCAAGGGATGACTATACTCTTACCTTGTTCATTTGAATTCTGTGTAAAACTCCACAGTATGAATTTATCATGATTTATTTATCCACTCTCCTGTCCATAGACAATTGAGATTTCCCAGTGTTTTCTTATGACCCTGTGAATGTTGCTGGGTGAGTGGTCAGGAGGGCAAATAAGCATGTTTACAAGGTTAGAGCTGCTTGGTCATGGGGTGGAGACATCAAACTTGGTACACAATGCAGACTGTTTTCCAAATTGCTTTTGCGCTGTTGTCAGCGGTGTCTAAAGTTCTCCAGGCTCACACGCTGGCTAACAGTGGTTCTTGTCAGTCTTCAATTGCAGCAGTGGAGGAGAGGGACTTGGCATTTCGTTTTAGTTTTAATTTGTATTCCCTGGTGACTAATGGGATTGGACCGCCTTCTGTGATTTTCTTCACAATTTGAACACCTCTCTAATGAAATACCCTTCAAGTAGCCTTGGCTACTTTTCCAGTGGGCTTTTGTTTCAGATTTTGACTTTCAGTTTAAAAAAATGAAATTAAAAATAGTATAACATGAATTCTTTGTGTGTCTGTGCTGTAACATTTGTAATATCAAAATGTTACAAAATGCAGGAATATAGATAAGAAAAATGTAAAAGATATCCATGTACTAAATTGTGATACATAATAATAAATTGAAGAATATCATGCATAAATTGAACAAGTAATACCATGAAGAACTAGTGACAGACAAAAAGTAATCCTAGGAAAATGGCAGTTTTGTGTATAAGAGGTATGGGGGGGAGGTGGGCAGAGACAGAGAGACAGAGACAGAGAGAGATTTGAAAAATGGTATAGTCTATATCAGAAAGCAGAAGGCAAACAATAGCAATGTCAATGGCAATTTTGGAAAAGGAAGATGGAGAGAAGAAGGGGATGACAGAGCTCATCCAAGCTCACTGGAAAGGACAGCAATAAATGAATAACAGAATACAAGAATAAACAGACCAGTAGAACCAAATGGCAACTGAAGAAACCCACAGAAATAACTCATGCAACAGACCTCCAGAGAAGTACAAAATGGACCATTTCCTTAACAAACCAGCTGGAGACACGGAGATACTTTTGGGGAGTGGGCAGTGCCAAGCAGATTTTGTTTTGGTAGTGTGTAAAATCTACTACAGTAATTTTCAAAAGGTGGTTTTAATAGTTTGAGTGCAAAACATCCTCCAAGGTTCTAGTTTCTGAACTTAGTCCCCAGCTGCTGCTGTTTTTCCAGGCTGTGGGACCTTAGGAGCTGAAGCCTCCATCAGAGGAAGTAGTATATGGGGGTCAGGGGGGCTGTGCTGAGGTTCACAGTTGGTGTGCTGGAGAGTTTTATGTCAATTCGACACAAGCTAGGATCATTTGACAAGAGGGACTTTAAACTGAAACAATGTCCCTACTAGATTAGACATTTTCTTAATTAGTGATCAGTGGGGGAGGGCCCAGTCCATTGTGGATGGTGCCATCCCTGGGCTGGTCCTGGATTTTATAAGAAAGCAGACTGAGCAAGCCACAAAGAGCAAGCCAGTAAGCAGCACCCTCCATGGCCTCTGCATCAGCTCCTGCCTCCAGGTTCCCACCTTGATTTCCTACCCTGACTTCTCTGGACAATCAACTACAAGCTATAACATTAATAGCACTTTCCTTCCCCAAGGTGCTGCCTATTGTGGTGTTTTATAACTGCAAGAAAAAAAACTAACTCAGAAAATTGGCTTAGCTTCTGACCCAAGTCTCTGTTTTCTGAACAGTGGATACTAAGACACTCCCTTCCATCCCTTCTACCACAGCTCTGAGGTGCCACCACCACCACCATGTCTTTTCCTCCATCATGGACTGGCTAGGTGAGCCAAAATGAACCCCATGCCCTGAAGTTGTTTCTTTCAGGGATTTTGTCCAACAATGAGAAAAGCAACTAACATATCAGTATGGGACTTTTTTCACAACCTTAAGATATAGAAACAGCTTTAAAACAAGGAAGAAAATGAAGATGAAAATAAAGATGAAGAACAAATCAGACTACATTAAAATTAATAACTTCTGTTCATCAAAGGGCACCTCCAGGAGTGTGAAAATCAAAATGGAAGAAAATGAACTATTTTTAATTGTAAATCTTTCTAAAAAATCATGACACATCTTCCTGCCCTTTTAAAATAAAGCCTGAATAAAACATTTTCACCTCTATGAAAGCCAGGCTTGCCAACTAGTTCCTTTACTTCTACACACAGATTGAGTATCTATCCGTATCCTTCAGAAACATGTTCTTTCTTGGAAGATTCTAGAAGTCTCAAGTCACACCTCAATCCAAGTTTTCTGTTTTAAGGCTTGCTTTTTTCATTCTTTTTCACAGAAAGGAGCTTGCTGGAGGCTTTCAAGTCATTCAGCAGTCTTGAGGTTCCTTTGTCAGCCTCTGACAGGTACATTGCCTTTGGATCTCTGCGAAGAACCGTCCAGGTTTCTCCAGGCTTCTTGTCTCATCAAGGTTTCCAAGTCCATCTTCAGTCAGAATGACTATTGCTTTTGTCCTGTGGTTTTTGTTTTGGGGTTTTGTTTTTAATGGAAGTTGCTATCTGGATAGCTCATCAGATACCCAGGTCCTTGTCTTCACAAATTGGTGATCAGGCCAATCGCCTCCAAGTGTCTTCGTTTTAATCCAGCAGGCTGCTAAGCCACATCTTTTCATGGTGCACATCTGCACATGATAAATTATTCCTCTACCCTTTAATCCATTTTTTATTATTTTTCAAAATATCTCATGCCTTTTGGTCCCTGATGTTGTTGAAAAATAAATCCCTGCCAAGGCTTGGCTCTGCTGTCAGAAGGCCAGCATCACACAGGATGGCTACTTCCTTGTTTATAAATTAATTAGCGGTGGTGATTTCAAATTAGAGACTTGCCCTGGCTTTAGGATCCAGGCAATTCCTGAGACCATCAACTGATAAACTGGCATTTTTGCACGTGTGAGTTTCTGGGTATTAGCATATGATGGGGACTGGGAAGGGTTTGTGTGATTGCTCTTCTGCTCTAGTCAATGAGAGAATCTCTGCAGCAAGCCCTTTTAAGATCCTTCCATGCCCTTCCACCTGAAGCTGAGACATTTGCTTTTCCTTGCCAAGCTAGTGGTGGTTACTATAAATATTTCAGTCATTCCCTACCCTCCTGCAGGCAGCTTTTCATCCTTGAATCTCTAAGGAATTAAATGGGTGTTGCTAAATTTTCCACATAGCAGTGAGAGCTCTCAAATTGCATTGCAAATAAATAATAGCATGGAATACTGATGCAAAACCCAACCGGGCACTCTTCAAGCCCTAATTAATTAAACCTCATAGCTACGTGTCATCTTGCAGCTTACTTAGTTTGGCCTACTGCTATAAAAACAGTATTATGCTGAGAAGCTTGTTTTGTAACTAACATAAGTGTGTTTTCTCCTGTTCTGGAGATGGAAGGGCCAAAGTTAAGGCTTAGGCAGGTTGGTGTTTTGAACTGCGTATTTCTCATAGATGGTGCCTTCTAGGTGTGTCCTCACATGGCAGAAAGAAGTAAGGTCCCCCAGGTCTCCTTCATCAGGACACTAGTCTGTTGTGGAATACTCCTTTACACTATGTGAGTATCTGTCACTGTGATTGATGTAATGAAAAGCTAACAGCCAGTAGCTAGGCAGGAGATATAGGTGGGACTTCTGGACAGAGAGAACTCTGGACAGAAGAAAGACACAGTCACTGGACAGATGCAAAATAACCAGGATGAGCAAAATGGAGATGAGATAACAAGCCTACAGAAGAATGTAGATTAAAAAATATGAGTTAATTGAGTTATAAGAGCTGGTTAAAAGTAAGCCTAAGCTAAGGCCCAGATTTTATAATTAATAATAAGTCTCTATGTCATTTCTTGTGAGCTGGCAGCCCAAAAAGAAAAATTTGACTACAGTAGTCTCCTAGATGAGGGATTCCTTTTTGTGGCTCCCTAAAGGCTCCAATGATTACTATCATCTGTGACAGTCAGTTTTATCAACTTGATAGGACTATAGCATGTCCATGAGAAAGTGTCTAAATTAGGTTAACTGAGGTGAAAAGATCCACAGTAAATGTGAATGCTGGTCCCAGACTAAGTAAAAGGAGTGAGCCAGCTGACCCCAGCTTCAGCCCTCTGTTTTCTGACTGTGCAATGGGACCTTGGCTGTCTCAATCCCAGAGCCATGATAGACAGTTTCTTCAAACTTAGAGCCACAACACACACTTTCTTCCTTAAGTTGTGTCTATCACATACTTTGTCACAGGAGTGAGAAAAGTGACAAATACACCATTGTCTCCTGGGCAATCAGTTTTCAACATCTGAGCTTGAAAAGCACATGAACTTTCAATGATGAGATGAATTGCAGGCCTTACTTCAAAATGGTTAAGGATGAAATATTCATCTTATAGACTGAGTAACTTGGGAGGGCTGAGCTCTTTTCCAAAGAGCACTGCTATAAAACATCTGGCCAGGTGATTGGGCAGGCTGATGCATGCCTCATCTTGGGAACTCTTGCTTCTGGTGACCTGAACTCAGTACACAAATAAACCACCTAGGAAACTTCTAGAGCCCACTTCCAGACACTCTACTTGGGGTCTTTATCTGAGCCCAGAAGTTACTGGTTTCTTACAAGTAACATCCAGGGGAAAATCTCTCACACTGCTAAGGCTATGATATTACAGCCCTAGAGTGGGAAGTTTTGAAGCCTCCAGACTCCCGTCTTTGTTATAAAGAACTAGAACATTCTTTCTGAGAACAGGTTTTTGTTGTAAAGAATTAACTACAAAATGTTCCCTCCAGCCACCTTGGCCAATTGATCTACACGGAGTTATTCCGTTCTTTGTGGTGCTAGTGGGGAATCTATCCCTAATAGCAATTTTAGCCAAACAGAAATATTAGGTTATCTTTTCTCTTAATTCAGTATGCATGAACTTTTAGCCATCAGAGCCAACCTCCGATGGGCTAGTAAACTGATGGCCAGGAATAGTTGTGGGCCTGAGACCTTCACCAGGGGCCAGGCTCCTACTTATACTGATGATATACAGAGGATGTAAAAAGATATATTTGTGGAAGGGTGTGGTAAGAAATGCACATGTGTGGGAAGGTGTGTTCATGCATGTGGAGGCCAGATGTCTACTTTGGGTGTCATCCCTTAAGTATCAGCCACCTATGTCTCTCACCAGCCAGGAACTTACCAAATAGGCCGGGCTGGCTGGCTGTTGAGAGAGCCCTTGGATCCCTTCGTCTTTACTTCCCTGGTTTTGGGATTATTAGCACAGACCATTGTGCCTAGGTTTTTACATGGGTTTGACGTGGGGTCAAACACAGGTCCTCACGCTTGCAAGGCAAGCATATTACTGGTGAAGCCATGTCTCCTGCCCTGGAATATATTTTAAAGTGTAAATACAAATAAGCATATGTTCCATGAAGTACTCAAGTAGATTTTAGTTTTAAGCACTCCTCTTGGTTCATAGCAGATGCTTACATAGGAATTTACAATGAAGCAAAATGTTAGTTCCTCACTGAGTGGCTAGTTTGAACATTATTGTCAATTGCACACACGCAGCATACTGTGGGCCCAGCCTTAGTGTTCTTAGGACATCTGAGTAGAATATCACCCAAAGTGATGCTGCAGGCAGTTGTATCACAAAGTAAAAGTGTGCTGGGAATAAAGGCTAGTTGCTCCATAGTGTCACAAACAAACCATTGTTTGACCTCTGCTGGATTCAGTTTTCTCTTCAGTAAATATGGATTCGAAAATCAAACTTGTATGTTTAGTTGGCTTGATTAGCAGTATTATTTTTAAAAGGGGAACAGAGGGTAATAAATATTGGGCTAATGAATGTCTATATGAACATAGTATACTTCCATAGTTTTTCAAAGAAAAGCATGAGTTTTGTGTTATTCTTATTCTGTTTATATTCATCAATATCCTTCATTTCACCATTGAGAAAACATTTTCTATATGACTTATTTCAGAGCAATCAACTCTTAGTTTTTTAAATCCATATTGATTTGGTAAATTGCAACAAACTATTTTTCACTACAAAATTATTATGTCAATTAGTATGAAATAATAGGGGTTTAATTTGGCAACTTCTTGGAACATTCCAGTCACATGCATTTGGTCAATAACTGAAGAATTGATTTAAATAGTCTCTGCACTATGTCATATCCTATTATTTTGCTAAGTCTGTACTTATTTTTAAAATATCCTTGGAAAAATACACTTGAAAAATGTCATAATGGCAACAAAGGTCCAGCAGCTCCAGCCAAGAGGAATTTTCAGTGGGCAGAGGTTGCCTTTCTCCCTACACTCATTCTCATTGCTAGCCCTGTGAGGCCAGATGGAATGCCTCTACTTTGGGTCTTCACATCTTGAACTTTCCTCTATACCCCCTGACTTGGCCAAACACTTACCTTCCCTAGTTGTTTCTTCAAACGCTGTTCCCATGAGCCCCTTCACCTAATATGCCTTCCTTCTTTCTTTGCTTCTGTTCTAATTTAGCACAGGTGTTATGAAGCCATCAAGAATTTTCCAAAGGCATCCTGTTCTTCCCAGTACTTCTTCCTGCCCCACATGCCCACTGTGTTCAGGTATCCAAGTACCTGGAACAAACTGCACATATATGTATTTATCTTCTTGGTACTAACAATAGGCTCCCTTCAAGGAAATGATCTGACTGAGTTGCATTGCCCACACCAGGCATCTACTGCGGTTTAGGGGTTGAGAGGTATGCAGCAGATGTGTATATGAAACAAGGAACTGAAGGGGAAACCCATGGAAGGAACCAAAGCCCTCTGCACCTTCTACCAGCTGAATGAAGCAACACCATGAGATTCAATCAGTATGGTTGGACCTAAAACTCCACTTTCAGATTCATCATGAGCGTGGCTAACTGAAATTTACAGGAATCATGTAAGTGGCAGATGAGTTAAAGAGAAAATGCAAGAGAACACCCAGTTGCTACCCATCCTTGTCACAGAACACAGTACGGTCTTGCATTGTTCTACATTTTGAGTTTCTGCTTTTAGTGTGAGTTGTATTTAGTCAGTGGATGATAGATCTCTGGGGACAAATAATGAATTAATGAAGTAGGAGAAGGCTTGGAGAAGGCACAGAAGAAAAGGAAGCAATAAAGGAGGAGGAAGAAGAAAGAATCAAAAGACAAGGGGGAAGGGGAGTGAGGAGAGATGAAGGAGTAAAAGAAACAGAAAGGGACAAGGAGATGGGGGAGCGGGGAGGAGATTTTGACTACATTTCCCAAACATGAGCATTTATGATATTGGTCACATTTGAATCAAATTAAAATTCTTCATTCCTTTGCATCTTTTCTACTACTGAATACAGTTTATAGTGGGTTGGTGTGGCTAGCTTTAGGAGCACTTTCTCAACTGGGTCACTTTGGATATGTCTTCTTGTCTGTCCTTGCATTATCTTGGGAGTGTATTGGCAGAAGCTGTATTTTTTTAATATTTTAAAATTTCTTCTTTGGAAATTTTAGAAAGCAGAGATGTGAGCTTAACTGCACATTATTTACTTGTGTGTCTCTGGGGGAGGAGGATGGGGATGTGTTTATGAATGCAATATAGTGTGGATTAAGGTCTGAGGAGCTTTTTATCATGGATAGTCTCATTACAGATGTTGCCGACACCTGTCTTGAATGAGCTGCCTTCGAAAGGGCTCCACGGCCCATGCCAGTTGGGGCTTCCTTTTACATTATTATTCTAAGCCCAGCCTCTCCAGTGCATCTCTCCTTCCCAGCTAAGCTTCTCTTTTTGTTGAAACTTGGCAAACAAAATCTCAGCTTGGGAACAGTCCCTTCTCTCAGCGTCTCATCTCCGTTACCCTCTGTTTATTAATTTCTCCTCAGTACTGCCCAACTGCATTTAATTGAGTACACATTTTGCAAAACAAAAAAAAATATATAGCAATTAAATCTTGATCTCCCACTCCTTTATTTTAGGCTTCTCCTAATTAAAGAAATGTTTTGATTACCTTCTCCAGTAGTTCCACAAAAGAAAAGGAAACTTAAGAAGAAATGACAACCCCCAAACTCTGGATTTTTTTTTTTCTATTTCAGAGTTGAGTAATGGCCGAGTCCTATCCTTACTGCCATAACAAATTCATTGTTTTAAAACAAGAGAACTCCAGATTGAAGCTGTTAAGCAGTTTCTGGGAATTCTCAGGCCCTGCATCCAAGGATAGTTTTAATGCCCAGAGTGAGCAGACTATGCACGCAAGTACAGGGTTGGGACAAGAGGAGTCTGTGCCTTGTGAATGAGGCCCCCAGAGAGGCTCATTTCTCAGGAGGTGCCCAGTGTGCTCAGCTTCCGGTTGATGTCCCACTATGTTGTAGATGCAGCTTGCCCAACACACCTTCACCAGTCTCTGCTCCCACGCTTGCCTGTCTCTCCTTGATCTTTTTCTCTCTCCATCAGTCTCCACTGTGACCACCACTCACAGACTCTGAGACACACTCATGGTCACAGGCAGACAATTTCTCAG
This sequence comes from Cricetulus griseus, assembly GCF_003668045.3. Lineage (NCBI taxonomy): Eukaryota > Metazoa > Chordata > Mammalia > Rodentia > Cricetidae > Cricetulus > Cricetulus griseus. The sequence goes on from NC_048596.1 coordinate 204,881,081, forward strand.
CACTTTGGGACCAGCCTTTTCCAGCTAGAACTGCTTTTAGCAGGAGTATTAGTTCCTTTTCTTTTGCTGTAGAGGAATTCTCCAGTGAGAGCAATGTAAGGAAGAAAGGGTTTATTTTGGCTGGCAGTTTCAGAGGGCTGGTGTCCATCATGGTGGGGAGGCATGGCAGCAGGAACAGGAGCCCAGCCTAGCAATCAGGAAGCAGGAAGCAGAGAGAGAGGAAATAGGAAGTGGAGCCAATGATGTGCTTCCTTCAGCAAGGCTCCACCTCCTAAAGCTTCCATCAACCTCCCAAATAGCACCACCAACTGAGGACCAAGCATTCAGACACACAGCCTGTGGGAATATTCCCACTCAGGTCATAGCTGGTTTCTTTCTATTTTGGTTTCTCTCTGCCTCCTCAACCTTGAACTCCTTATTTGTCAAACATTTCTCACCAAAACCTCCATTGCTTTATCCACATTATTTCTGCTGCCCAACTTTCAAAAAGCCAAACACTAGATTGTGACTTCCTGCCTTGCCTTCCTGTAATGGAAAACAAAGAACAGAGCCCATAGTTCAGTCATTTCCTCCTGAGCTAGGAGCCCTTGGGTGGTTTGCCAAGTGTCATACACATGTATGCTGTGCATTGAACATATTTCTCCCCAACCCCCCTCTTATTTTCTTATCCCTTCCTCCATTGATCCTTTCATTTTCCTAGACAGCTTTACTGCTACTTTAATATCACATGCACATGTCTGTGTATGTGTGTGTATGTCTGTGTATGTCTATGTGTGTGATTTTATGTATTGATGTAAAATTGAGGAGCCACTGTAATTGGAAGTTTTCCTGTCCTGAACGCCTGTCTTGGCAACTGCTTCCAAATTACTACACAGAGACATATTATTAATAAATGCTTGGCCAATAGCTCAGGCCTATTACTAGCTAACTCTTACATTTTAACTTAACTCATATTCCTTATTTACCCTCAGCCACGTGGCAGTGCCTTTATTAGCATAGCACATTCATCTCCTGCTCTCTTATATGCTGACAACTCCCGACTTTTCCTTTCTCCTTCCTATTATCTTTAGTTTGCACCCCCACCCCTGCCAATGAATATACTTCTTGCCTAGCTTCTGGTCAATCAGTGTTTTATTAAGCCAATTCATGTGACAAGTCTTTACAGAGTATAAGAATATTATTTCACATCAAGCCACAAATCAGAGAACACATACATTATTTATCTTTCTTAGTCTGACTTAATTAATTTAATATGATTATCTCTAGTTGTACATGTTTTCCTGCAAATGCCATAACTTCCTTTGTCTGTATGGCTGAAAAAGTTTCATGATGTATGTGCTTGTGTGTGTGTGTGTGTGTGTGTGTGTGTGTGTGTGTGTGTGTGTGTGTGGTGTACACATGTTTTCCTTATCCATTCCTCTGTTGTTGGACACCTATGTCACTTCTGTAACTTAAGCTAGTGTGAATAGCACTGTACTACTAAACACAAGTGTGCAAGCATATCTGTAAAAAGCTATTTGGTTATTATTAATTTTTCTTCATGTTTCTTTGAAGAGCTGCCTCAACACTGGCTCCAATCCCTTTTCATGATGCTTTTCTGGTCTTATTTCCAGGAGAACCTCTGATGTTCATGGCATCTGCCCCCAGTCTCCAGACAGTCCTCTGCCTCACTCTTTCCCTCCTACCCTCCTACTTCTCTGGAGGAGGTTTCTGGATCCCAACTCCCTCGGCTTCCTGTAGACCTCACTGGATCATCATCATGTCAGTTGTTTCTTCAGATTCTTGATTTACAAATGTTTCATTGATCCCCTTCACTTTCTCTTTCCTTGCCTGTCCAGACATAGTTCTCTCTCTCTCTCTCTCTCTCTCTCTCTCTCTCTCTCTCTCTCTCTCTGTTTCTCTCTGTGTCTGTGTGTACATGTTGGTGTTGTGCGAGTACATGTTTGTGTCCATGTACATGGGAGGCATAAGGAAAGTCCTGAATGAATGTGTAAGGAACAGATGAAGTCCTGAGTTAGCTACAAGGACCAATGACTCAGACTCATGGGAATTGGCAAATCCTTCCTCTGGTTTGTGTCAAATGTTGACCAAGTGTACAGAACGCATTGACCTCAGCTTTCTCCTGTGTGTGTGTGGGGAGGTCAGTTATACCTTGAGACCACTCTGCTAGAGAGGCCCTCCCACTGAGACTAACTAACTCCTGCTTCTCCTGGAACACCAAACACTAAGCATGCTGTCACTCCAGGTTATTGGTAGTGGGTGTCTCTCCATCAGAGGAAGAATATCCCCCCTGATCCCAGATTTTTCTGTACATGTAACTGTGTGTCTGTCCCTTCTTCATTTCTTCATTTCCTCTGTCAGGTTTCCAGGACCAAGCCATGCTGAATGTGATGTGAATACAGGGACCGAACACTTCCTAGGCTCCAAGTCTCTCTCTCTCTCTCTCTCTCTCTCTCTCTCTCTCTCTCTCTCTCTTTCTGAAACTGGGTCTTTCTCTGTAGCCTATGCTGGCTTCAGACTCATGAACCTCCTGCCTCAGCATGTCTAGCTCTGGGATCACATATCTGTATCACTGCTTCTGGCAGTTTTCCTCAGCTCTTAAAGCTCCTATTATGTGCCAATAGTGCCAAGCAAGAGACAAAACAGTTACTACATTGATCTTTGGAGATAGTTGAGATTCAAACTACAGATCCATCTCTCTCCTGCAGTGACTTCAAGGTTGGCTTTTTGCACCAGCCTCTGCTAGAGTCTATCTCCTAGGCAGAGAAAACACTGACAGCCATTCAGCTCCTGAGTCTGCTGTAATGCCAGCTCAGTCTCCTCAAATGTGAGCAAAAACATCCTCACATCCCAATGACAAGCACCTTAGTGACTGTGCCCATCACCTGTGTACAAGACTGCCTAGTTTTGACAGACTGCAAGACCACTCCATCTTGTGAACCCAGTGAAATAAGATAAAGAAACACAAAGGGTGTTAACACACACACACACACACACACACACACACACACACACACATACTCACACACCTCCTCAAGCACGAGGTTCACCCTGACTTTAAAGAGCATATCCTTCCGTGAGTTAAGAAAGGGTTGAGCATGAGGAAGCTCTGCTGAACAGAGCACTAGAGCCTGAGAAATAGGCTTGAATAATCGACAGTGCTTTTCAGCAATATACATGATTAAGTTTCCCATGTAAAGTGTGATTTTCTTTTATCTCACAAGTGTCTCCTTAAACAATGTTTTTAATTAGGGCCCTTGTTTTCATTTATTCCTTTATTAGAGAAGCTTCATGCTTAGCCTGACATTCAAATGTTCTCAGAAATAAACAGTTTCCATAAAAGCAAAATTTCTTCATAAGATCATTGCTATTATGTTGTGCGGGAAATGGAATGGCACCTCAGGGAATTTAATGCTGTCAAGAGTCTATTTTGGTAATATGTGACTGTCTCCAGCGAGATCCACACTGCCTCCATTTGCTGGAGTTTCTCGAGAGGCAGGGAAGCAAACCCTTGCCACTGATTAAAACCAAAGGCAATTTCTTATATGAATAAGGAAATTATCTCTTAAAATGTAGCCTGTTTTAACACTGGAATCCCCAGGCTCTTCCTCAACAGACCCCGAGGTAAAATTTTGCTATCAGAAAGGAATGAGAGATACCACAAGATGGGAGCCATACCACTCCTCAGCAACATGGTTTCACTTTTCTTTTTCTTGTTTCCACTTGAGGAAGGATAAGAATGGGGAGAAAACCTACCCAAGAGAGAAACTCATTCCTCTATAGCCAACTCTATGGTTCAGAAGCAAGAGCCAAACAGGGCTGGGGTCCCTCAGTGACATGTGTGTCATATAACATCTTAGTGTGAATGTAAGCATTTTCCCATGAAAAGGATTGATTTCTGCCCCTGACATGGGACTGTAGTGATTGGGAACAATATATTGATTTTTTTTAATTAAAGCTATCTTCCCACTCATAATGGAAGGTCTTGCCCTTTGTGAAATTTATATCCATAGTCCTTGGGTGATGTCTGCAATTACAGCTCCCAGTGGCTAACACCACATTTGGGAACAGAAAGGAGTAATAGGAGAGAAGTGACTCTCTCCCTTCTCTTGGTAACGGGCTTTTAGTGTTGGTCAAAGGTGGCTGATGGAAGGCTGGATGGATGTGGAAGTGTCTAGCTCCCCCCGCAAGACCCAGACGGGCAATTTCCCCAGGGCTACCCTGATTCATGTTCTCAGAATTCCCTTCATCCCCCCACATTGCTCTGTGGAGCATCTAGAAGAAAGCCATAAAGAGCCTGTGCTTTGCTGTTTAAGTCACCCAGGCTGTGGAATTCTGCTCTGGGAGCCAGGGATGATGAATACTTTATTATGGTTTTGGGTATTAGATTTCTTCTCATCAGCAAGGAGAAATCATGTGTGCTTATCTCTTGGGTCATTACAAAGATCAGCTAAAATAGTGTTTATGAAAATACATGAGCATTAATAAATGCTCCCAAAAGTAGGATGATATGAGTGCCTCCCTCAGCACAGATACCGGTTATGTGTGAATCTGTAGCGATCCCTCACAAGTGACAGAGGGGAGGGGGCTCCTTAAAAGAGAAAACCAGGGCCTGGGAGATGGCTCCATGGTAAAGTACTTCTATGCAAGCATGAGGACCTGAGCTTGAGTCACAACACCCACACAAAAGGCAGGCATGGTGGTACACATCTGAAATCCTAGCACTTAGGAGGCAGAGACAGGCAGATATTTAGGGCTAGCTAGCCACCCAATCTAGATGAGAAAACCTGTCCCCAAGTCTAAGATGGGGAATAACTGAGGAAGAAATCCAGTGTTGACCTCTGGCCTCCACATGCAAATGTCTGCTTGCACATATATGTAGATGTTTGAGGAAAATTAAAGAAAAATTAAATAAATAAACACAAATGAAAAGAGCTACAGGCAGCCATATGACCTTTTGGACCTTCCCAGGTTTCTTTGTCATCTCTAGGTTTAGCATGAGTAGGACAGAACCATTGGTTTGCTGCTTCAGATGAAGACTTTGCTGTACCCGGGGGGATGACTGCCTGCTTACAAGACCCTTATATTAGCACAAATATATGTGAGAATTAAGTCATTTGTTAGATATTCATTCCTTGATGGAGCAGGGCTCATTATTTCCTTTCTTGATTTAATATGTCACACAGAAGAGACAGCACAGGATACTTGGGCAGAAACCTGTGAGTGAACTGTGTTGTGGAGAAGTGCTGAGAAGAGAGCATGCTGCTCCTCTGGATCTTCTGTGACTTCACCCACTCAAGAAGCTCCCGGAAATGAGCTCTTCTCTCCATCCCTCACTTAACGGTTCACTTGGTGGACAGGAGAGCCACAGAGTGTTCTGAGATTTAGCTAGCTTATGGTAGCAGCCATGCACCCTCAAGAGGGCAGAGGTTGCAGAGAGGTGATCATCTTCTAATTCCATTCCCTCCCCGCCACTTCAGTTTCTCTCCCATCAACTCCCTGCTTCCTCCTCTCCTCTTGGCTTTGAAAGCAACCAGTTCTGGTTTCTTCCCCTTTTCTATTCCCAGATCTCTGAGTATCTTGCTGACTGGGAAAGACATGTAAGGTTTTTTTGCTGATGAAAACATCTTGCTTGGTTTTACTTAGTCAATAAATTCTACTTCTACCAGCAGAGCATGAGAAGCACTCCACCCAGAAGCCAAAGGTGTCAGTGACTGTCCCAGTGCACAATTCTCTTGCTATTACTGTGCCTAATGGAGCCTCCCCACTTGGGAAAACTTTTCTTCAAGTACAACCCACAAGCCTACACACACACACACACACACACACATACACCAGGCACCAGGCTCATCTGCTTCCTCTCCTCACTGTGAGGGTGCCTCCTTGGGCATTCTCCCACACCCTTTTCACGGTCACCCCATCACACACGTTGCCCCTACTTCTCCCCTAGTGTCTGCTGCTTTCTTTGTATTCCACCACTCTCAGAATTCTGAGAATTCATCTCCTGGCTTCTCAGCAGAGTAAATTCAAGTCATCTGTTCACAATAGCCCAGGGGACACTTTGCTGAGAGGTGAAAGATGTTCCTTCTTGTACCTACCAAATGCATGCCATCCTGGGAAGAGGCACGGACAGGAGGGAGGGAGACACCAGGTCAGAACCTCAGAGCAGAGAAAAATGTTTTTCTCTTCCCCTATGGTGAAGACCTGCTGAAGACAATGATCCATGTAACCAAAATTCACGAATACAGGTTTTTATGTGACAATCACAGTAAACAGGACTCTTAACCAGACATGATGATAGGCACCTGCAATCCCCCTAACATTTTGGAAATGGAGGAGGCACACAGATCTGAAGTTCCAAGTCAGTCTTTAGCTACGTAGTGAGCTTGAGGCCAACCTGGGCTATGTGTTTGTCACTCTACTTCAAAATGTAGTGAGGGCTAATTGGCTTCAAAGGAGAGGTTTGGATGGCTTCCGGTTTAAACTGATGAGCAAATCTTGTTGAGACCTTAATGCTCCCTTGAATAGATCTCATACCAGATAGAGTGGAATGGACTCACAGGAAGCAGGAGCTAATGACTCTAACATGTGCAAAGAAGGTAATTGACACTATCCCCTGCTTTCCACATTCTATTGATCTGTACACAAATGCCCAGCTACCCAAGGTTTGGTATAATAATTATAGGCAGATGTGGGAAGACTGGCTCATGCTGAAAAGTAGAAAGTAACATATTTTATTTGGAAAATGAAAATTGAACATAATAATAAATTTGAATTCTGATCTGGTAAGTTAAAAAATATGTTCCTGTAAATAGCAAATGATGTCCTGTTTGCTAAGAGTTAACCTACAGTGGTATTTGGGGCAATGGGCGCTGAGCAAAGGGGAGATGGACACATCAGCTGTGGGACCATGGGGATCCCTGCAGAGTGCAGACACTTCTGAAGCCTGTCTTTTACTGTCTAGTCCATTCCTGTAACAGCAGACAGGGGCTAAGTGATCTTTTGATGTTTAATTCAAGCCTGTCGCAGCTAGGATCGTCTGCTTATCTGGAAATGGTACCTGGCAGTGACTTAAATGAACAAGTCAGGCTACAACTTCACTAGTAGGGGTGACACCTGTGCCAGGCAACAGGAAGGGACTTGGAGTCAGAGCTTTGAAGGGGAAACCCCTTTGATTAGGTTTCCAATTATGGAGGTCATGTCTTCCTGAATCTGTGACTTTTTCTAACAGACCCCTGAGTGTATGAAGCAGAAACTACGCCACTAGGAGTTGGGTTCTGATAACCCCTGATTATGAGGGAAACACTTTCTCTGTGAATGGACATTTTAGAAGTGAACAGAGGCTGGGACAGGACTCATTCAGTAAAATTCCTGCAGCATAAGCACAAGGAAAAGAGTTAGTTCTCAGAACCTATGTGAAAAGCTGGGGATGGGGAAGCTAGGGAAGCAGACTGGCAGGACTTTGGGGTTCACTGGCTTTTGTGGTGAGCTCCAGGCCAGTGGGTAACTCTGTTTGAAAAACACAAAGGAGACAGTTCCTGAGCAATGCCAGCTGAGGCTGACCTCTCACCTACAAACACACACCACACACACACACACACACACACACACACACACACACACACAGAGGAATGTATGTGCACCTGCACACACACATCCCTAAATAAAAGAATTAAAGGCAGCGAGTGACAGATAGCGAGGGCCGTGCTAAGAGTGTGTTCCATAAAAGACACCACGGAATTTCTGCTGGGCTTTTTCCTTAGTCAGAACTTAAGGCTGAGAGGAGTTTTGAGCAAATCATTCCTCACCACCTCGGATACCTGCTATCTTCGATTAGCAGTGATGAACCTAGATGGGATGACCACAGTTCAAATGGGCAGGATTTTGTGCCAGTGTTGAGAATGAAGGAGGCATGCTTTGGAACTTGCTAGATCTTCCAAATTTCACAGATCTGCAGTGCTGCCATCAAGAGCATCTGGACTAGTGAGATGCCATCTGCTTAGAAAGAGGAGGTGAGCTGATGCTGTTCCTCTGGCCAACAGGAGAACCTTCCAAGCGGGTGAGACATAAGACAAGGAACACAGCGATGGTACCCAGGGCTTCATTTCTGCATTCTAATATTAGAATTCTCTCCAAGGGTTTCTCCTGAATGAAGGTGTGTGTCTTCCTTGAACATACCATGACCTTGGGTAACAATTCAGCAGCCAGAATTTGGCAGAGGTTGCATCTCATTTTCTGGTGGGCTGATATTCAGAAGAGGACTGCCTCTGTCTTCTGCTTTAACAGGAACACTGGCAGGAATGAGGGACAACCTCCCTCACAACACCTGGCTCACCTACTACCTACCTCTCAAGAATGTACCTGTGGAGCTGTGGAGTGTGAAAAACAAAAAAAGAAGGGTGAATATCTATATCTATCTGGTAGTCCTATTGCCAGAAGGTTCTAAGGTTTTTAGAGCAGGGTAGACTTGAAACATTCTTTTCTCATTTATTTCCTGTAGGCTGATGCAATTTTTTTTTAAAGAAAATGTTTCAAGGACTGTGGTTCTAATGTCACCCACACAATCCAAGCTAATGCACTCAAAGGTTACAGAAAGATGCTATTCCTGCCCAGTGGAATTGGGATCCAATGTGATAGACAACAAGCAATACTAGAGACATGCAAGAACATAGTCTTTAGTGTGCTTCTAGATGTTTCCATTCAAACAAGATAATGAATTATCTGGAAACATGAACTACCACTGTTGCTCTCCCACCACCTCTGTGCTCTGCTGTAATCTGTCTGAGAAATTGTCTATTCCAAGTCCTTGACCATTCATGAAATTCCAGGCTAGAGGACAAGAAATTGTCCTCGAGGAAGACCGTTGTCACCCTTGTCAGTCCATTTAGTTTTAGATTCCAGTGTTGCTCTTCTGAGTGGCATGGTCTCTCTCTCTCTTGTCCAGGACCAAAATCACACCCTTGTCCCTGTATCTACCTGCCATAAGCCACTGACTGCTAATTACTTAGCAGGTATACATGTCCATTATCAATAAACTGCCACAGTGCAATAACACCCTTTTCTAGCTCAAGTCCCCCTTATGTTCTTTAATAATGCACCACATTCAGACATACCAAAAGAGGCAACTTTGCAGTGCCTTCCCAGTGAAATGCTGAAAGGTTTTTGTCTCTAAGGAAACAAAATTCATATCACAAAACTACTAAGATCTATGTTAAGTCATTGCTGGTCCCTCACTGTGCCTAGAAGATAAATTAACTTTATGATAGATGTGTATAGGAAAAAGCCTAGTGTGTATGGGATTTAGTACTGTGTGGAGGTATGCTTAGAACATGTTCACCACAGATACAGAGGTTTACCTGGCATGTGGACATATAATTGAGCCTTCCAGTGATGATCCCCATTGATGCTGCCAGATTTGTTCCTTCTGAGAATTAAATTCATTGAAGAAGTGGGTGGATGAGGACAGAAAATAGCCCAGTCACTCCTCTACCCTAACTAATGTATGAATCCATGGTGACGCACCAGCATCCTGCTGCTCACCAAGTAAGCACAGATACTGAACAGCATTCTGGGGCCCACCTAATGAACATACAGGGGCCACCCAAGCCCACAAGGGAACTGCCCAAACCTCATAGTGGGGCTGCCTTAAGCTGCCATTATACAGCCAGAAGGGGCATGATGCCCATCTCCAGTAATATGATTAATGCCTCAGGTGAACTCAGATCCTGACTGGCAGTAATGGTATCAACCCATTAGCTGAAAGTTAGTTTGAACTCTCACATTCTTGTGTATGTGTGTGCATACTTGTGTAGTGGCCAGAAGATAGCCAGGTGTCCTTCCTTCAATGCTACTTTTTTAAGACAAGGAGACAGGGTTTCTCATTGGCCTCAAGCTCACCTGGTAGGCTAAGCTAGGATCCACCTGTCTCATCCTTCCTGACACTGGGATTATAAGTACATGTCACCCTTATCATGTGTGCGTATGTATGATGTGTATAGTGTATGTGATATGTGTGTGGTATGTATATGTGTGTGTGTGTGTGTGTGTGTGTGTGTTATATTCATGTTCACATATATGTGAGTACTTGTGATATTGGAATGTCTTTCAGTCACTCTCACCTTATGTTTTAGACAGGAGATGTTTCACTAAAAGTGGAAATTACAATTTTAGATAAGTTGGCTGGCAGGTAAGTCAAGAATCTGCCTATCTTTATCAACTTTTCCCCAGCCTAGTTTTTTTTTGTGTGTTTGGGGGGGGGTATGGGGGGCAGTTACTGGGAATTGAACTCCTGTCCTTATACTTATATGGCAAGGACTTTATTGACTGAACCATCCCCACAGGCCAATCTCATATTCTTTAACCTAACTCAACCTTTAAATCTCTCTCTTTCTCTGTCTCTCTGTGTGTCTCTCTGTCTCTCTCCTTTTCCCTCCCACTCCTGCTGCCTCTCCCCCCTCATACAGACACAGACACACACAGATACACACAAGACACACAAACACAGAGAAACACACACACAACACACACACCATTGGATTTAGATTCTTCTCAACCAACATCTTTGAAGCCACCTTAGGGCTGTGATGCGGACAGTCGCCCACTGAGGAGCTCTGAAGGATGGAAGGCTGTAGGAAAGGCCTCTGCTTTCCCCATAACTCTGTGATTAATGCCTGAAATGCCTGCGTCAGCAGTCAGCAGTTGCTCTCTGTGCTGAAGTTGCACTCCCCATGAGGCCTTTTAAAAAATGCAAACCTCCCTGGCCTGGTGAGCACACTGTCATCCCTCCCTGGAATGGACCTGTCAGATGTCTACATATCAAGGGGTCAAAGTTAGGGTAAGAGAAATAGCAAAAAGGAGAAGTGATACTATAAGGGACTCTGGGGACCCAACAGGGTCTCAAGCTTGCTTCCAGTGCTGCTGAGCTGGCTCTATTTCTGGAGGAGAAGCAGCTGAAGAAGAAATTGCCTGTTCTAAGGAGAGGAGAAACAGAATCTAGATGGACTTAACATGCTGCCCAAGGGGAAGATTCTTTGACCTGCATTTTCCCTGGAAGACCACATCTTCTTTGCATCTCTATAGAAATGCTCTTCAGTATCCTCACAGACTGTCCATGGGCCCCTGTTCTCAGCTGCACTTTCGTGGCCACACTGGAGTGTCTGCTTTGTCTTGAGCACTCCTTGGATGTGAGCTAGTTGGAACAATAATGGGATCCTTAGAAGGGACCGTCTGGTGGGATGTGTGGCTTGCTGCTTGCTGAGGACTATCTGAGTTTAATGAGTTGAAACTCACAAGGATAATTAGTGCAAGACTTAAGGTACTGCTCTCTCAATTGTAACTGAATTGAACTTACAAATTTGCAGCTTGAACAATGGCATTTCTCTATTCAACCAAACATTTGTCTTTGTTGATTCTCAGTCACTGTCTAGATTCATCTTGGGAGTCTTGGCACAGCCAAGGAGGGTTGCCCACAGAAGAGCAACCAGTGTTGCTGGAAGTAGGTGTTTTGAGTATCTCTACTTGAAGTGGAAAGTGAAGTCTGTGAAATCTAATTCCTGGAAATTACCTAAAAGCCATTCGGCTCGATGATGTAAAGCAGGTCATCAGCTTTCTAACAGTATATATAGCCCCCTGCCTCTGAGGAAGACCAGTCTGTTGCTTATGGCAACAACCTGCAGCCTCCAGGTGGAATGTGCTTAGCATACTGAACTGCTGACTTCCCCAGGAGGAAGGGTGGGCTTTGCTTTAAGATCACAAGTGGCATTTCCAAGGGATTCCATGCTGGGTGATCTTTATAGCACAGGGTGTCTTGTAGTCTGCTATACTGGAATTGCAGGCACAGGAGCTGAAGTGACTGTGAGACTGTAATTCCATCTGTATATCCTCTTGGGTACCATACACACACATGGAAGTGTCTCCTCTCTCCTTCTTTACCCCTTCTTCACTAAACTAAGAGAGAAGAAAACAGGACATCGATTGCTGAGGTGAGGTCTGCCTTCCCAGGCAGTTAAGCAAAAATTCATCTGTAGTGATATTGTCAAACCGGCCCTGAGGAATCACCAGGTCCAGCCAGAGTGACAGCATCATCTCCTTGGCTGCTCTCAGCTGCCTGGCTGCCTTTTGTGTCAGTGTTTCTCAAAACAGAATGGCGTATAGCTATAACCTCTTACCGAGAACTCAAACCACGGATTACAGTGAATTACAATGCTACTAAAACCTGCACAGACATAAAAAATACTTAAAGCTTCAAAATAGCTAAACAAATTTACAAATAAAACAAACCTATAAAGCCAGTGACATCCAAATTAACAACATTAATTTAATTTGAAAGGATGACTGCCTCTCTCTCTCTCTCTCTTTTTTTTTTTTTGAACAATCCACTTTTAGTCAGCTTTGAGTTTGGGGACCTGGATGGAGTGTGGCATGTGTATATGGATTCACCCTCAGGTGTATGTGTATGTATGTATGTTTGTGCATGAGTATATGGGTTCATGTTCAGTATATGGATGTAGGTGCATGTGCATGTGGGTTCATGCTCAGGAGTATGGGTATGTATGCCTGTTTGTGCATGTGTATATGGAGGCCTGTGTACATTGTCATCCACTTTCGTTTTCAGACAGAGTCTCTCTGACCTGGGGCAATGAGCCCAGGTATCTGCCTGTCTCTGCTTCCCCCGCTCCAATACCCAATGCTGGAGCTATAATCACACACCACCACACCTGGCTTTTTTAAAAAATGTGTGTGCTCAGGATGGAACTCAGATCCTCATGTTTGCAAGATATGCCCTTTAACAGCTAAGCTTTCTTTCTATGTCTGCTAAGTTTTCTAATGCTGTGGCAAAACAGCCTGAGATAACTAACTTAAAAAGAGGAAAGGTTATTTTGGCTCACAATTTCAGAGGTTTCAGACAATTATTGATGGATGCAATTATTTTGGCCTTTTGGTAAAGCAGAACACAGTGGCCAGAGAGTGAAACAGAGGAAAACTGTTCACCACATGGAAACTGGGAAGCAAAAACAAGACACAGGAAGAAGTGTGGTATATCTCTTGCCATTGCATGCCTCCAATGCCCTAACTTCCTCCCATGGAGCCCCACTTCAGAATAATGCTGTGGAATGTGGGGCAAACTTTAACTTACAGACCTTATTGTAGTACTCAGTCCCCCCACAGGCTACCATGGAGGGCTGGGGTGCCTCAGACCACACTTTTCTTGACTTCTATGGCACATCCAGGATTTCTATCCCATAATACAAGTGGCTTTCTGTGCAGATTGCCTTTGTATTGATAGAGAATGTCAAGTGCCACCAGTCAAAAATAAGACAGACAGACAGACAGACAGACAGACAGAGAGAGAGAGAGAGAGAGAGAGAGAACAAGAGGTCAAAGCTGAAGCTTGTCCAGGCAAGAAGGCCACTCGTTAGATGAGAGCCCAGCCCAAGAGAAGTGTCAGGTACCAGGGCCTGGATCTCCCTGAAATCCTTTCAGGTGGTGAACAGTTTGAAGAAACAGTGGCTGCCGTGCTTCCTGTAGGTAGAGGGAACTGTCATAAGCATGTGCCTGAGAACAGCCCTGTGTCTCAGCAGTAGTCTGTCTGTTCCCTGTACAGACAACAACCAGCATACCTTCTTTGAAGTGTATGACCCCTGGTCCCTAGAGAGCTCCTCAGTACCATTCATGCAGTTGATCACAGCCACTTCTCAGAGGATGAGTCCCTTCCTCTTGCTTCATGGAATCTGTGTGTATCTTGCCTGGCACTCTTTTAGTTGAGCTGCTGTGGACATTTACCCAAATGATGATCAAGGTATCAGCTATGCCCTTGGGAATCTGGCTTTTAGTCCTCATATGTATGTACTTGTGCATGTGTGTGCGTGTGCGTGTGCGTGTGCGTGTGTGTGTGTGTGTGTGTGTGTGTGTGTGTGTGTGTGTGTTGTGTGCATTCACATGGAGACTAAAGGACAACTTTGGGTGTTGTGCCTCAGACACTAGCCACAGTGATTATTTCAAACCTCATCTCATCTAAATCTTCAATCTCTATGTGTCATCTCATGCTTTTAGGAGTGAAATAAGCTTTTATTTCACACACACACACACACACACACACACACACACACACACACACACACACAAAACTCCTTCTGTAGAAATTACCTCCACTTTCCAGTAACTCACCATGACCTTCAGAATCCACTGTTGCCTCCTGATTTATTAGACAAAAAAATTCACCCACCTTCTCATGACTCCCACCAAATCAATGCTACTATAGAGCTAACTGTTGGAGTTTTGGTCAGCTTTCTTACCTGCTCACAAGTCATTGTATTCATCAATGACCCTCACAGCTTGGCCTACATTGAGTCCACTGTCATCTTTCCATTAAGGTCTGTCTCATGTAGCACAGGCTCAGGGATGGCTTTATCCAGTCAAATATTACAATAGTGATACTGTAACAGACCCTAAGCCCAGGTTTCAAGAGATGGCAGCTTCTGTTTCCGCCCTCTTAGAAGCTCTGCACCAGGAAGACACAGGTGGAGTGCAGCCTCAGCCAGTAGCTCCAGCTGAGCTCCCAGCTGGTAGCCAGCACCAGTGTGCCAGCTGTGTATGTCATCATAGAACCGGATTCTTCTAAACCCAAGGGAGCAACTTCATCCAATTCTCCACCAAAAAGAGCCCGAGTGTCGCCGTGAGTCTTTCTCACATTGCAGAGGCTAATCAAATCAAAATAAATGACTGTTATTGGCTTACACTCTTAGTTCTGGGGGGTCCATTTTTAGGGAGCACAAAATAACTACAGTGACAGAGGAGGTTCACTGTTAGGCCGAGTGCTTCTCTATGTCTCTGTGAAACTCTTTTCAGTTGTATGAGGCTGTCTTAGTTTGCTTTCTATTGCTATGATAAAAGACCATGACCCAAAGCAGCTTGGGAATGGGAGGGTTTATTTAATCTTACACTTTCAGAAAGAGTATCCCTGAGGAAGTCAGGGCAGGAACTCAAGCAGAGCAGAACCTGGAGACAGGAGCTGAGCCAGTAAGCAGTGGCTTACTGGCTTGTTCCTGGAGAGCTTATCCTGCATTTTGTAAGGCCCAGGACCACCTGCCCTTTGCTCAGGAAGAGATGCTGCATTTGTTAAACACGTTTTCTGCGTTTATTGAGATGATTACATGACTTTTGCCCTTGGTTAGCTAGTGTGGTTTGTACTGTTCATTCACTGCGTGTGTTGAGCCATCTTTGCATTCAGAAAATGTCATTGAGCATGACATTGGCTCCTTTCATTGGACTGTAGAATTCGGTTTGCTAGTATTTTATTAATCCCTTCTAATCTATGCTCACCAGGATATTGTCCCTTATTCTCTTTTCTGATGCCCTCTTGCCTGGGTTTACTGTCAGAACAAAGCTAGACTCACAGATGAATTTGTAAATTTACTTCCATTCACTTTTTGGAAAAATTGGAAGTGGTTGGTATTAACTCTTTTTTGGTACAATTCCTTGGTGATGCCATCTGCTCTGTGGTTTTCTTTCTTGGAAGAATTTTGATTAGTGACTCAGCCTTCTTATTCATTTTTAGTTTGTTCAGATTTTCTATTTCTTCGTGTTTAGTCCTAGTATGTGTCTATAAATTTAGCCACTTCCTCCACACTACTCAATCTGTTGGCAGATAGTTTTCAGTAGCCTACACTGTCTTTTGGGTTCCTGTGGTATGAATTGTAATGGCTTCTCCTTATTTACCATTTTAATACAGTTTCCCCTCATTTTCAATCTCAGGTCTGGTTAGTCTTATCTGGTTCTCAAAAGTCAGCTCTTAATTTCCTTGATGTTTTGCATTTTCCAGTCTCTATTTCTACTTTGGTCTTTCTTTTGCTAACTTCAGGCCTCATGCTTTTTCTTCCACCTGTGTGAAGCCGAGCTGTTGTCTTGCTTGTCTCTTAGTGTGGACATTGCTGCAGTGATCACACATCAGAACTGTGACCCTTGTTGCTGTGGTGAGCTCCTACCTCTTGTTTGTTACAATGTTTTTTGTTTGTTTGTTGTTATTTCTTCTTTGACTCCTCTTTGACCAGTTGGCTGTGCAGGAGGACCTTGGTGTTTAATTATTACATATTCAGGTGACCTCCATTTTATTTTTCTGTTATTAATTCCTACATTCATACCACGTGGTTTGAAAAGATACTTGATATGATTTCAGTTTTCTGAAGTTCTTAAGACTTGTTCTTGAGGCCTGATCTGTGACAGATCATAGAAATCATGTCAGGTTCACTTGGGAAGAAAGAGCTGGTATGGAGTGGAATGTCTCCTCTGTGTCTTCTAGGTCCATTTGCTCCAACACATTGCTCAACCCTAAGGTTCCTTATTGATCTTCTCTGGATTCCCTGCCCAGTATCGGAGGTGGGAGGCTAAAGCCTATGTCATTACTAACACAGCACTTCTGGGACTGTTTCCCTGCAGTTTGGCATGTATGTATTACATCACCATATCCCCTGGTTGAGTTACCACCTTTATGATTATATGATGATCATCCATCTATTTTTACAGATTTTACTAGAGTGTCTATTTTGACCTATTTAGTATAGACACACTGCTTTGTTTTGCTTAGCATATGGACTAGTTTTAATCCCCCTACTTTAGTCTATGTGATTCCATAAGGCTTTAAAAATAAGTCTACTAATTATTATTTTATTTTATTGTATTTTATTTTATTTTGAGACAGGCTCTTATGTGGCTCAGGCTGACATGGAGCTCACAATGTAGCCAAGGTTGACTTTGAACTTCTGATCCTCCTGCCTCCACCTCCTGAGCACTGGGATTACAGTAATGTCCCATCATACCTGGTTTATGTGTCACTTGGAATGGAACCCAAGGCTTTGTGCATGCTAGGCAAATACTCCCCCATTTTGTGCCCCATCCCCAGGCCCACAATAAATCTCCCATAGGCAGTTACAGCTGATTTTCGAATTCATTTAACCACTCGGTGTCTTTAGATTGGACAGTTTAATTTGCTTATGTTTGATGTAATTGTTGACAGCTAAGAACTCAAGCCATTGTTTCCTTTGTGTTATGGTTGCTTTTCAGCTCTGTTATTCCTTTCATCTTCTCTTGCCCCTCGTGTAATTTAGCCATGTTTATACCGAGGTGCTTTGGTTTTGTTCCTACTGCCATCTGTGCATCTACTACACGTATTTCCTTCGTGTTTAGCTGAGTCTTCAGCTGCAAGATATCATTTTAGGTTGGTTCCACCTAACTTTGCTCACACACAAACCTTTATATTTTGAGTTCTTCTTTTACACTTTATGCTATTGAGAGGATAGTGTAACTCTTTCAATAGTATACACCTATCAACGATCCTGGTGACCGTGCTCATTTTAACACATTACTCATTCTCTTTGAGCGGTACAGTACTTACAGGCAGGCAATTTTGCATCCCCTTTCAGCACATTTGATTGGATTTTGTGTTTCATGAAGGCAGAGAATATGATGTTTTTGTCAACTATTTTACCCTCACATTAGTGTAGGACAGAATAGTCACACTGTATATACTTATTGAATCAATAAATTGATAGCAATTGTGGTCTTATGTAATGGGCTATTTAATGTTTATCTTCCCTTTGTAAGGGTAGGAAAACTGCATTTTCCACCAATCCCTCCTCTGAGCATAGAGCTAAGTAAATGATCTTCGGTTTTTGTATTGAATAAATGAATGAATGAAACTGAATTATAAGTGGCTAGAAACTAGTAAAAAGAAAGCTCAAGCTCAGCCATGGCCACATCATTGATGTCCAAAGGTAAAGTGAAGCATCCACCTCCTGGAATTGACCTTAACCAGCTTTCTCCAGTGTTTTAATAGGTACCTAGAGCTTGACTTCAGAGTCACAAGTAGGGCCATCGTCTAGAAGCCCAAGAAGGTAGAGGGAAGGTACATCTGAGAATGCCATATACCTTTACATTCTGCCTCTGGAACTCATCTTTCAGGCAATATCTTTCTCTGACTAGTCTTCATAAGTCCAGTGCTATGAGGAAGGATCTGGGATGCAATTCATGATGGCTCTCTTTGCTTAGAATTCCTAGCAGACACCACTGAAGATGAAAACTAACCTGGTATGAAAATTAAACAGAGTGGCATGAAAATGAAAGTGCTATGTGTAGGGGGACAGTTCAGGAGGAGAAGAAGGAGAGTTTGTATCATATACATATATGTATATTACATTATACACATATGGTATTATGTGTATGTATGAAACTCCTAAAGAATAAATAAAGTATTATTTAAAAAAGTAAATGGAATGTAACACTGTTCGCAATAGCTACATTATGAAACCAACGTAGGTCTCCAACAAGAGCAAATGAATGTGTGGTGTGTAAATACAAAAGAATGATTTTTATCCATAAAGATGAAGGAATTTATGTCTTTGTTGGAAAATGGATGCAATGGGAACAATCTTGTTGAGTAAATCAACTCAGTCTCAGAAAGATAAATTTCATGTTTTCTCTTATTTCTGGATCCTAGATTTTATAGAAATACACAAAATCATGTATGTATGTTTTGATGATGTGAAAGTAGAAACAAATTGTTTGAATACAAAAGGAAGTAATGGGGGTTAATAAATGGGGAGTCGTAGCTATGTATCCCATGTAGGCTTCATGTATATCATATATTTGCATAAAAGGGGCCTATGTAATCCTGTGTAAAGAAAATAAATAAATGAAGTTTGCAAGATGGCTTAGTCAGTAAAGGCATTTGTGGCACAAGCCTGGCAACCTGAGTTCAATCCCTGGAAGCCACATAAAGGTGAAAGAAAAGAACTGACTCCACAAAGTTGTCCTCTGACCTCCACAGGTGGTTTGGGGCATTTACACCCTCTACACATACCTCATACACACATACATGCACAGATAAATCCTTTTTAAATTAAAAATAAGTAAATAAACAGAGAAGGCTTGAGAAAGGGTGAGGAAGCACTGGCCAGAGAGAAAAAGCTTTTGGGACAGAATGTGGGAGAGATGATTGACAGGATTGGCTGGGGTTGGAGGTCAGAGTTGAGATGTGAGGCTCTAGGTCACTTGTTTATTTGCTTGGTGTGTGTGTGTGTGTGTGTGTGTGTGTGTGTGTGTGTGTGTGTCTGTGTATATGATGACTTTACTTTTGTGTTTACCAATCTTTGTCCTAGGCATGCAAGGATCAAGCAGTGCTTGTCATGATTTTTGATGCTATTTACTTGTAAATACATACATATAAAAATTATGACACCCTCACTCTCTGCTTTACTTAGCTTTGTAGGCCTTCCAAAAGGCTATGATTCTATGGAAGATAGTCTCCATGTATTGTGAATTGAGATGTTTCTAGGGCTCTTATACAATATTCATATATGACAAATACTATTTCCTTTTTCTCCCATCATATACTACAGCCATATAAAGGAAAGTCCAAAAAAAGCTTAAAACACCATGGTGCAGAGTAAGCAATGATTGAAGGAAGATTTCACCACTAAGAAATTCCAGTGATCTGAGGTGCTGTTCCCTGCCTGCCTCTCTAAGTGTAGCCCTCTGGTGTGTAGCAATGAAGACGTCTAAAAAGACTTGTGCTTCCCTCCTTTGGCTACTAGACTATTGGAATAGTGGAACTCAAGGAACTGGAATCACTCCAGGAGTCTGGGAAGAAAGAAAAGGAAAAAAGGAAAAGGCAGAATCCTGGTGCCAATCAGAAGAGGAACTAATCACCCCACAAGAGATCTCACACAGTTCTGATAACTTGTCAGACTATATTGCAGAAGAGACTGGAGTTGAGACAATGACATGTCAGTGGTGGCTAGGACCACACCTTGACCAGGACTGCATAGCAATGCCTAGCAATTGCTCCTCTATTGAGACCTAAACTTTGAGGTCAGGCCATCGAAGATGGTCTGTTGCAGGACAAGGGAGTTAGTCACTAGGCCTCTTTGTTTCTCTTCCCAATGCAGCCACAGTGAAATAAATTTCCTTTCTGTGCTTTTCACCATTATTTGTCTCTCTGGCTGGATTACTGAGAGTAGGTGGCCATGTCTGACTCTGCTGGGAATATCATACCAGCTCTGGTCTGTCCCAAGCACAGGGTTTTCAAAATGTAAGGTATCATTGTTGATGACCCAGGGAAACTGACTGGGATAGACATAATATAGAAAAAACAGAGAAGGAGAAAAATCTAAGGTCTTAGGGTTACCCTCCCACAGCGGTTAAGCCCTGTCTATTTGTTTTGTAATTCATTTTCAAGGGTGATTATCCTGAATAGTTTCAACTTTTCTACCTTGATTCTTTCCTCTACAGTTCTCACAGGGCACGGTGCAGCTTCCTTCTTGGCACACTTGCACTGTGTCCTCAGTACATCCAGTTTAAGCAAAGAGAGGTGTGCTTAGGCTTGGGACTATAATATTGTTACTATTCTTTCATTCTCTTATTTACTATTGATGTTTCCATAATTTAGTGACCAGTGGTATTCATTTCCACTTATTCTTTTAACCATATAGCCAGGTACTTTGTGCTAGGATCAGTTCAAATCCTGGGGAGTTCAGTGCACAATAACCAGTTCTTGCTCGTGTGGAATTTACACTATAGTAATGAAGCATTTTCTCCTAAAATACCTTTAAACTTAAAAGTCATTTAATTAAAGTAAAACAATTACATAAATACTATTAGGGGTGATTCTCAAATAGGAAAAAAAAGCAATAAAGGTAATGTTTGTACAATTTAAATTAGAAGTGCCTGAGGTGCATTATAGAATCAATGTTAATTTCTTTCCTTTCTTCTTAGGGTAAGAGAACATTTGTTCTGTCTACTAATTTTCCAGGCACTCTCCAGATACCAAAAACTGCTAGAAGAAGATACATCTGCTGAGTTGAAAGTGCTTCTGATCAGGGAAGAAAAAGAAACTAACATTTACTAACATCATTAATACAAAGCAGCCTGATTGACCCCTTCTAGTACATGGCCTGGGCAGCTTCTGGAGGAAGGACAAAGGTGTCATTGTGGGGACAGATCTGAAACAGGTGAGCAGACAGGGTGTTCCAGGCAAAGGAGCCAGCATGAGAAGTCAACTGAGAATCATGAGTATTTTGGTGTGTGTGTGTGGGGGGGGTGTGGGTGGGTGGGTGGGTGGGCCAAAGGTCCACTTTGAATGTTGTTTCTCAGGTGCTAGGCTGAGATGGTGTCATAATATGAGAGATACAGTTTACATCCTCAATGACCACAAAGGCTTCCATGCACAAGACTCAGTTGCTGAGGGTAGTGAGACACTTAAGAGATGGAGCTTCATCAGGCCCTTGAAGGAGTTACCAGGACCTCAGTCTGCTCACTTTCTCTCTTGGTTCCCATGGTGATGTAAATGGACTCCTCCTCCGCTTTCTGCTCTTGTCATGAAGTCTTGTCTTTCCATGATTCACAAAGCAATGATCCAATTGGACACGACATTGTAACAGAGATGCTGAGCTCACACTCACTGCTATACTCAGACCAGTGACAGAGATAGGTACTGTCTGTAGTGACAGAGATAGGTATTGTCTCTTAAGAGTGCAGAGACTGGCAAGCTGAGAGGACAGTGAGTTAATATCTTTTAAAAATAACTGTCTTCTGTTTCATCTCCAGCAGGGAGAAGTGGGTAGGGACAAAGGCAGTCTATCGTGGAGCTCAGGCCTGTCTGTGTCTTTGCTCCAGTGTCAAATAGGTTTCTGAGACTTGTGACATCTGTGTCTCTTATCACACTCCCTTTTGTACATTTCCCTCACTCTGTGGATGTCTGAGCTCAGGCACCTCTTGAAAGGCAGTCTTTTCCAGTTATTTATTTATTTATTCATTCCCTCATTTATTTATTTGTGTGTGAGAGTTCGTGTGTGTGTGTGTGTGTGTGTGTGTGTGTGTGTGTGTGTGTGTGTGTGTGTGTGTTGTGGGTATGCACATACCATGGCACATGTGCAGAAGTCAGAAGACAAGCTACAGGAGTCAGTTCTACTATGTAGGTTCTAAGGATCAAACTCTGGTTGTCAGCCTTGGCAGCCAGCACCGTATCTACTGAGTCATCTCTCCAAACTTGGATTTAGTTTCTGCTGATGTCAGCCTTGTACTTCTTCATGGGCACCTGAGCATCAGAACAAACAAACCATTAACTGTGTGCACAAACTAAGCTAGTAATGACATGTACAGGCTGACTCTTTCCTACGATATGAAGTACGAGTGTGTCTTTATAATACAGACTCTGAACAGGCTCTTATCTGACCCTTCTGCCTCCTATCAAAGTGAAACTTCCAACACCTAACAAAGCCAGCCTTCCCTCTTTTTTAAAGTTGGCCATTCTGTTACAGGTGGATAGCTGATTATCACACCAGCAGAAGACGAATAGACTCAGAGTCGGTCATTTGGTTACTGTTTCTACACTCAGGGCCAGCAGAGACAATCAGCTGTAGTCGGTATTGTACCTAGTGGGTTCTCTCGTCATGGTGGCTCTTCCATTGTGTTATGTTGCTGTGTTACAAGACTGACCTGACTTTGCAGGTCACATCCTCCATGTAAAGTCCCTTTGGGATTGTGCTATATCCTTCCACTGCACAGCCACATGAAGGGGAAAAAAGATATTTTGTTGTTTTAACTTTCTAAGACAGGGTCTCTTGGACCTTGGGTTAGTCTCAAACTTGTTATATGACTGAAGGTACCTTGAACTTCTGAGCCTCCTGCCTCTACCGCCCAAGTTCTGGAATTACCACTGCCTAATTTTATGAGGTGCTTGGGATTGAACTCAGGTCCTTTGAATACTAGGCAAGCATTCTACTACACCCCCAGCCCTAAATATAAATTTGTTAAAGGCTGCTTTCTCACTTCTTGTTTACGCCCAAGTGATCTTCTACAGTGACTTCCCCTTCCACCCTCCAAAGTAGGCATCATGGCAACACCAGATCTTGGTTGCAACAGACAGCTTTGGGCAGAGGATACCTTTCTCTCACATCGTTGTTTCAGCCCACACCTGGCATTGCAGGGTGGATGTTCCTTGCTATGTTTTTTTCCCTCTTCTGAGAGGCAGATTATCACTATACTAAGTGCCTTGAGCAAAACTTAATTTATCCCACTGACTCACATCTGCAGAACGAGTGCTAATGGGAAGAGCAGTTTGAAATGAAGTAGAAATGCAGGCTCACACTGTTTTAAGAAAAGGAAAAAGAAATGGCCTGACATCGTTCCTCCCTCGGTATGAGGGGATTAAGACGGTTTTAATTATCTCACCTGGCTTTTGTTATTTCCTTTATTCTCGCTCCCTGCTGTTTCCTCGTCTCACCTCCTCTCACCAGTGTGGTCTCATGCAATCAGACATGATCATCTGAATTTTCCCCTTTAGGAAAGTTGAAGGGCCCCAGGTTAAGAAGTAAAAATCACAGTTCAATATGTTCATAACTCCGTGCTGACAACCGAGGAAGCTTAAGCTGCGATGTTCACTCATGTATGAATGCCAATATTAACTGAAGGCTCAGGTCTGAAGATGCTGTGCTGCTTTTTTTTTTTATTTTGAATAAAGTAAATGGGTTTCTAATATGCTCTGGATGTGAATAGAAGATGTTGTCCTTATTGAAAGTGCCGGTGCCGTATCAGGAAGGGTAATCGAAGACATATTCTTAGAAGGGAGACAGCTGCTTGAACACAAAGGTGGGGTGTTGGGGATACAGCAGCCTCTTTTATTCAACTGAAATGGACCCATGCCCCAACACAAAGAAAGAGCTTGTCCTGCTTGGCTTCCATTCTCAGGTGTTTGTTTTCTTCTCCTCTAGGGAGCTCTTCGGGACCCAACAGGGAGAAGGAGATTTCTGCAGACCCCCTTCCTCCTTGCTGTCTGAAAAAATATCTCCTGTCAGAAAGGCTGGGAAGCAACCTGAAGCACTGGCTCATTTAAAGTAAAGCTTAAGGAAAAGAGAGTGAACAAAACACCTCAAAGTGGCCAACCAGGGATCCAAACCGGAGTCTGTTGCTGCAAACCCAGCAGAGTAGAGAAGCTAAAGAGAGATAGAGACAACGTTCCTGGTGCTGGGTGGATAGATGCTGTCCCAGCCATTGGGAGATGAGTGTGGAGCCAGGAGGGAAGCTTATAGACTGCTATCCTGAATGTCAGGACACCAAAGTCCCTCCTTGTCAATTCTGTTGAGTGGACAAACCACAAGATTTCTATTGCAGCTCTCCTGAGTGGAGATACCCTGAGCTTTCCTCCCCTCTGTTGTTCCTGCTGGGTGGAGAGACTCCAAGGGTCCTCCCTCCATTGCTCCTGCTAAATGGGGAGATTACAAAGTTCCCCACTATGTTGTTCCTGATAGATAAAAAGACTCCAAGGTGCCCCATTCTGTTGTTCTTCCTAGATGAAGAGACCCTGAGGTTCCCCCAACTGATGTTCCTGCTGAGTGGAGTTGTTGGACAGCTAATTTTGTTCAGGACCATGGAACACAGCAAGATGAGGGGATGTGATAAGTCAAAAGATGTAGGAGCCCCTATGTGGTGGTAAAGACCTGTTGTCTCAGCACTTGTGAGACCGAGGCCAGGAAGATCACAACTCCAAAAACAGACTGTCTCAAAACCAACAGCAACAAAATCCAAACAAACAGACAAACAAGCAAACAAACAAAAACCACACCAAACTACTACAATAACAAAAAGACACATCATCCACTAAGGAAAAAGTGCATGTTCTGATACAGATACATACTGAAGGGCCTCAGACCTGCTAGTGAGAATAGAGCTATTCCAGGCTCTATGGAAATCAGTACAGAGGTTTCTAAAGCCAAACCAACAGCAAAAGACAAAAACAAGCAAGCAAGCAAGCAAACAAACAAACAAACAAACAACAACAACAAGGAAATAGATGACTCAAATGACCTGGCTCTACCATTCCTGGGTATTTGTGAAGGAGACCAAATATGTCTACTGTAGAGACACTTCCACATCCATATTTATGGTATCACAATATCGAAGTCATGGAACCAACCTAGGTGTCAAACATCAGAGGAATGGATAAAGCAAAGTAGTGTAGGGGCACAGTGGAATTTAATTCAGACATAAGGAAAAATGGAGGTGTGTCATTTGCAGGAAAATAAATACAACTGGAGACAATCACATTTTAAGTGAATCAAGCCAGTTTCAAGCAAATATTGTATGTTCGCTCTTATTTGTGGGTGCCAGATTGTATGTAGCCATATAAACCATATGTGTATAGATTAAATGAGTAGTGGTGCAACTGTCTAGGGCAACAAATTATATTTATGGGGGGAAGTAGGGTGAGGGAAGGAGAGGCAATAGGAAATGAAGGGCAGGGGATATGATCAACACAATATATATACCAGTAAGATAATTAAAAATAACTTTAAAATATAAGAGAAGCTTGGCAGAAGCAAAGGCCTCAGAGATCCTAGCATCCCAAAACAGGATGACTTTCTTCTGGGATAGATTTTCCCTGGTGACTTGTAGCTGGGACACATCTCAAAAGATGCTGCATACAGAGTCTGAGCTCAAGTGTTTGGCACAGGACCCCAAGCTGTGCTGGGGCTCTTTGTGTTCTTGAGGAGTACTCTGATGGAGACAGAGGCAGGGTGCCCTGTCTTTGTAAACACTAATGGGAATGTGAAGGACATTGCATCTAACCCTCATACATAAGCACCCTATAGACCACAGTAAGCCAGAAACAATCACATCAGAGCCCACTTAACCTGTGGCACTGAGCCCAGTGATCATGGCAGGTTATCATCAGCAGACCCAACAATCTGAGCAAAGTATACCCTGGCTACCCCTGGACAGCTCAGGGGAGCTGTGTGGGGACATGATGTGAGACAGAGAAAAACATATCCCACCTTTGACAAGTGCTGGCCAAAATAGAGGAAGATGAGTTTCCGTGGTTTTTCTGTTGCTTCTGGCAGCTGGATTTGGCTTTCTTGGTCTTTGTTGGTCACAGTGGTCCTGCCATTTGGGAAGAATCAGGCAGCTGATTCCCAGAATTCTGGCAGAAACTTCAGGCTGCTAGCCAACCTCAGGGCCAGGAGGATTTGGCTGGCTACAGAGGCTGCTAGGATGATCCTGTTATCAGGTGAATGCAGGTAAGCAACTCAAGTCAATAACATGCAAATCAAGGGAGTGTATGTGGTCAGATTAATTTCTCTGAGTCCACAGAGAGCAAATTCTGTGTTGCTACCCTTAGCCCTGAATGTCCGAAGAGACCCCTGGGCTCTTTCCGGAGCAATGATAGCAGGCCTGTCTAGTGAGCTGTGGAAATGAGAATTGTACTTGCTTGTCTATGTGGAAATGGGCAACACTACTCTGAGGACTCAATAGGGTCTGAAAGACATGACATTATTTCCTTCTAAATCTGTCAAAAGATTTTACACACACACACACACACACACACACACACACACACACACACACACACACTGTCCAACTTGAACAAAAGGAACATTTCCATTTTTCAATAGTGACCCCTTATGCTTGATTGTAAATGTTGGCCTTCAGTCAATTGGCAACCTGAGCAAGTTTGTCCTGTACTGAGGAGGTAGAGAGAGGTCTAATGGGTGGGGTGTGTGACCTCATTGGCAGCCAGTTTGTTAGGAGAACGCAAACATCAGAAGACTTGAGATTATAACATGTCCCCATTTCCTAAGTGCTAGGATCACAGGTATGCACCACTATGACCAGTTTACGAAATTCTGAAAATTGAACCCAGAATTGCATGCATTCTAGGCAAGCACTCCAGCAACAGAGCTGCATTCTGTACAGTGAGCCCCATCTCTGAGGTACCTCTTAGGAAAGCAAATCCCATCCTCGTACAGAGTGGCTCTTACCTCATCTCCACATCATTGGTCCTTATCATTTGTGCTAAACTCTGCAGTTCTCCACAGAGGTGTCATCAACGTTATTCATTTTTATTTAGTTGTATGTGTGTGAAGCTATATGAGTTTATGTGTACAACATACATGTTGTATACCCATGTTGTACAACATACATGTTGTAAACCCATGGAGGCTGGAAGGTAGTGTTGGAGCCCCTGGAGCTGGAATTATAGTCTCTTGTGAGTCACCTGAGGTGGGTACTAGGAAACAAACTTAGGTTGTCTGCAAGGGCAGTAAGTGTTCTTAACCCTTAAGCCATCTCTTTAGTCACTGAAACATAAATTTTAAACATCTTTACCCTGGAGCACAACACTGCACTGGTCAAGTTCAAATCAAAGGTTGATATATGCTCTTCAAGGGCAATAAAAACATACATATCCCATATGTTCATGTTCCTATAGCATAGCTCAAGCCAGCATGAATGTGGCATTGAGTTAGTCCATGCGAATCTGCCAGTGCTGTTAATCACATATGAGCAGTGACCACCTGCTCACATGACCCCTCCCATAACCACTGGAAGATCACAGCCTTCTTTAAGCTCTTTTGTTTACCAGTTGTGATCTTCAGCAAGTCATAAACATCTTTATCTTACTGTCCTCACCTGAGTATTATTTACTACATAGTATTAATTTTATTGTCACGATATTGTAAAGGGGGAGTTGAAATAAAGGGAAAGTTTTTAGAAGAGTTCTGGCAGACAGAAACCATGATTCACTTTGTGTCTGTGTATGTATGTGCCAGTGTGTGTGTATCAGTGACCGTATTCAAGTGTGCAAAAGTGTGTTGAGCCATGCATGTGCTCGTGGAAGCCAGAGGTAAATATCTCCCTTTGAAACTGGAGCTCACTGCTTTAGCTAAACTGGCTAGCCAGGAAGCCTTGGGATCCTGCTGTTCCTCTCTCCTGGGGCTAGGATTATAGTGCACACAACCACACCTACCTTTTTATTTGGATGCTAGGTCTCTGAGCTCAGATCTTCATTCCTGAATATCAGTCACTGTCCCTACTGAGTCATCTCCCCACCTAATGCTGGTCGTACTTTAATGAAGCAGGACCAAGTCTGGGTGATATGGAAGGAGCAAACAGGTCATTTGTCCAGGATATTATGCTCAAAAATATGTCAAACGTAGATGGTTAACATATATTGAAATGGAGGTAAACATACTGTCACAGATACACAAGCAAGCTTGATAAATTATTGATACAGTTTAAGCTATGAATTATTAACTTTTAAAATTATCACCATCTTTAGAGAGTTGTGTTGGCATATCTTCAGTGCTTAAAACATTTGGCCCTCCAAAAAGTATATATCTGGTTGAAGTTCCTTGGTCTCCAAAAGGCAGCAGAGAAGGTAACAGCTAAAAGCCATTAACTCCTTTATGCTTCCTTTGCTGAAAATGCAATGGGAGGAGGATGCTTAAAGGCAAAGCCAGAAGAGTGGTCCCTTCTTAGAGTTCTTTACTGGGGGTGGACGGTGGGGACATATTTGTGAATGCATGTCTGTGGCGGTCAGGGCCAATTTCAAGTTGTTGTCATCAGGTGCCATCTTGTTTCTTGAGACAGGGAGCCTCATTGGTCTGGAACTCACTGAGTAGTCTAGTCTGGCAGGCCAGGGAACCCTGCAGGTACACTTATCTCCATTGCTCCAGAGCCTTGTTTACAGGCACAGGATGCCATGCCTGGCTTTTTACTTGAGTTCTGGATATAAAACTCAGATCTTCACACTTGCATGGCAAGCACTTTGCCACTGGACAAGTCTCACAGCCCCCTTGTTAGAGTGATTCCTGTTCATAAATAGGATTTTTCTACTTCTAGATACATGCTGTGCTCAGGTTTAGGGGACTCAGTCATCTGTAACATTGAGTAGCACATCTGTCTCTGTGCCGAAAACATGTTACATTGAGCTCATTTTCAATCTACCGAAGCACTCTATTTCGGAAAAAAACTTTGGTGACTACATGCTCTCTGTGTCTCCAGATAGTCCAAATGTAATCATCCTAAAATGGCTCAGAAAGTAAAGGCCTGTTTACAGAGCATTTCAATGGCTGTCCCCAAAAGTCACTTCTATTATTGACCTTTAACAGTATGAGTGTCAGTGAGAGTCTCTATGGAGTCTTGCACAGAGGGAGTGGGTGTCTTGGGATCATGAACAATAAACTTTGCAAATGCCCAGAGTTCCATTTTCAAGGTAGCCATTAGAAACCTGAGAACCAAATGTGTGGTCCATTAAATAAGGTCAATTTTTATTAATCTCATTCCAAGTTTCATTTCATGTCCCTGAAGTTATTTTGCTTTCTCTTGCTTTTTAAAAACCAGCTCCTATGATTCATAGGCAATAAAAGTCACCAATTACACGTGTAAAATTCAGTGAGGTTTATCTTTTTTTTCCCAGCAGTGTTGGGAGATTGAACTAAGGCTTTCCATATGCTTAAGCAAGAGCACTTGCACTGACCCAAGTCCGATGCTTTTTATTTTGAGACAAGGTCTCACTAAATTGTCCAGGCTGTTCTTGAACTCGCTCTGTAACCTACTCAGAGGACTTGAATTTGCAATCCCCCTGCCTCATCTTTCCAAGTAGCTTGATGATAGATCTGCATAACCAGGTTCTGCTAAGTTTCATGAGTTAGGTGACTAAGTGAGATGAAGCCATTTAATTCCCACCATCCCAGGATATACAGACTACACCTATCATTGTGAACAAATTCCCTGGTGCTCATGAACTGTCCTTTTCCCATCATACAACCAAAATCACTCATCTGCTGCCATCCTTCTGCCTTTTCTAGAATTTCATATAGATGGGCTCACTACACTCTTTCTAGCCTCACTCTCTTAGAATAAATCCCTTTGAGATTTGTCTTGTGGTTGGATACAGCAGTAGTTTCTCCCATCAGTTGTGCAGTAGGAATTCTGTTATGTGATCTATAGATACCAAAAATCTAGGTGGCTTCTAATTGGGGATATTATAAGTAGAACTGCTACAAGGATTACTCTAGGGGCCTTTGTGTGAATATATTTTCCCTCTCTCTTAAGGAATCTTGAACAAGAGGAAGTTCTCTGGGCTCCACAGCATCTGTGCCTTTAATCTTTTGAGAAACTGTGACATTGTCTTCCAAAATTGTTGTAGCATTTGGCTTCCCTCCGAGATATATGGTAGTTTACCATCTCAGGTCCTTGCATCACTTGGTGCTGCTGGCCATCTGAATGTGAGACTATTCTGGTATGTGTGGTCCTTCCCTGTGGTGATACTGCATTTCACCAGTAACTCATCTGGGAGTGTGCACCTGTTTTGGAAACCATGTACCTTCTTTGGTGAAGTATATGGCCAAAACCTTTCTCCATTAAAAACACAGACAATGTATTTTCTCAAGTCTGATTTGCATGAACTCTTTGGTATTCCCATGATCCCCCCATATCTGAGTGTTCAG
The DNA here is from genome assembly GCF_003668045.3 of Cricetulus griseus. Taxonomy (NCBI): domain Eukaryota; kingdom Metazoa; phylum Chordata; class Mammalia; order Rodentia; family Cricetidae; genus Cricetulus; species Cricetulus griseus. Next base: position 204,911,359 of record NC_048596.1, read on the forward strand.
CACATCTTCCCAGCACGGGCCACCACAACCAGCCTCCTGGTGCTGTCCATATAGGTTATGCAAACATGCCTCCTAGTTTCAGCCCTGTCTTCACACTGTCAAACCAATGCACTTCAAAAGCAAGCATCTTCAACTTCAATAAAGTCTAAATTAACAAGTTGTTTTCTGTGCTTCATAATTTTTTATGTCTTAAGAAATCTTTGCCAACCCATGTTTACAAAGATGGCCTCATGTTTTCATCTAGACATGATGAAGGATTTGACTATCATTTCTGTCTATGACCAGTTTTGAGTTACTTTCATATGTGATGTGAGGAAAGGCTCAATGCTTTTGTCTGTCAGCATGTAGCTGTCCCAATGTATTTGTTGAAAGAAAGATTTTCTTATCCTTAAGCAAGGCTTGTGCCTTTTATAAAATCCAAGAAACAACATACACTGATCTACATCTGTGCCATGAGCTGGTAGGCCGACCTCACTGATTTACATGCATGTGTGACTGCTCTAGATTATACTACAGTAATCCATGACAGCTGTGTCACCCCTTTCCTACAACATTGTTCTATCATCCAAATTGTTTTAGGGGTCCAAGTATTTTATAATTAGGTAAGCATTTTAGAATAAGGTTGTCAAATTCTCTGGACGATTTGTTTGGTTTTTTAATTTTTATTTATGTCTATGTACATAAGTGCAAGTGCTGGAGAAGGCTAGAGGAGGGTACTGGATACCCTGGAACTGGCCTTATGAGAGCTTGCGAGCTGCCTCACTCGGATGCTGGAAATTAAATTTGGCTTCTTGATAAGAATGACAAGTGCTTTTAACCACTGAGCCAGTTCTCGAGTCCTAACTTGCTAATTTTGTAAGAAAGAAAGGAAACAAACAAACAAACAAACAAAAAGGACTTCAAATTCTGATGGAAATTTTATTGAATCCACTGGCAACTATGAAATTGTCTCTTGAAGACTTCTAGAAGGGAGCAGGTTTGTGAGGGACAAAGGGCCTAGATACTGCTCTGAAACACACTGCTTCAAGTCCAGAAGCCAAGCACCCACCCCCACAACACTCTGCAGTTCCTAGTGCATGGCCTGGGAGAGGTGGTGTCTAAATCATACTTCTTGGAGACAGAAAGTTCCCCTCCTGATGAAGTTAACATTAAGAAATCAAGATATCTGCCACCCCATGCAGCCTTCTTGGACAGCTTGACTGGCTGATGGGCTGGCAAGTTAGCCACCTTGCCTGCTCTCTCTTGGACCTATCTTCGCATCTGACATCTTCCCCTACTTTCCTGACCTCCTCTCTAATTCTCTGTTCACTTACATTCTATCGCATAAAAACCTTCCCTGTTTAACCCTGTCTTGATTAGTCCAGTGATCTAGAATATCAGGAATGTGTTGAGGATGTAGCTCAGTGGGTAGAGCGCCTGCCAAGCATGCAGGAAGCCCTAAGATCCATCCCCCCTGCCCCAGAACTTCATAAACAAGCCTGGTACTGTATATCTACAATACCTGCACTTGGGAGGTAGAGGCAGAAGATTCAGAAGTTAAAGGTCATTCTCACATGGTGAGTCCAAAGCCTGGGCTCTATGAGACCCTGACTGTACCATCTCCCCCCCCCCAAAAAAAAAGATCCAAGCTTGGCCAAGATGGTAAGCCACAAATCTGGGTTTCCCCCAACAGGTAGTCAGAGAGAAAAGAGGAAGAATTAACAAGTAGTGCTATGCCACAACAAATGTTTATTTATCAAATGGAGCACAGGGTGGTCCTGGCTATGGTTTGCTGAGAAAAGCCAGCTGAGGTCCTGTTTAGGGTGAGTGGTTTGGCAAGAAGAAAGCAGAGCAACCCTGTGAAGAACATCCCTGTGAAGTCTCCTGCTGCTCCAGCCACAAGTGTGAGCTGATTGGCAGGCACTTTGGCATCGGTGCTAGAGTTGCATCCAACTGTACCTGTGAGAGTCCTTCCAAGTGACTTCTGGCTGTTTCAATAGTAAGGTCACACATTGAGCAAAGGGAAGAAGACACAGACTTTCTGAAAAGTGATTGGCTGCAGAGTCCGAATGACACAAAGCCTTGTCCTGGCCCTTGCTGGGGTGGGGCCAGGGTGACTAGGAAACTGATAAGGGGAAAAAGGAGTTCTGGCTTGATACCAGTTACAAATGGCAGCCTGTGCCTGTCACTTCTCAGTCCCTCAGGGCATCATTGGAATTAACACACTTCACACTTACAATGGCCTTACAGTGCTCCTTTGGCCTACAGAGGAAACTTTTTATCACAAGAAATGGCAGATAGAATTCTCAGATGCCAAGGGCATCTGATGGCAGAGACTGGTGTTCTAGAAAATGCAGGGATGTTGATCCAGAGATATGTGTAAACTAGCAGTTTTGTCTCTGCAGAAAGTGTATAGATCCAGGGTGATGACTTCATATATCATCAATTTAGCTGAGTCCTAGCTCCCTTTATGGTTGTTGTGCCAATCATGGTGCTTCAAGAAAGGCCAGCAAATGAGGCCTGGGGTCCACTGGGCAGAGCCACCCGTCTGTAAAATGGATGCTTTTCTATTTCAGTTAAGATAAAGATCAGAAACACTTCATGTTCATGCAAGATGAAAACTCATTTACAGATTCTCCTTGGGGCTGTGTTGATCCTGCTCTGTCATAATATAGTCCAAACAGGTCCAGGCAGCCACAAATCACAAGAACTGTCATATTAGCATCATGCTGAGCAGGCAGGAGGCAGGAGGGACACAACACAGGCCTCAGTAGGTCAGAAAGGAGACAGAAGAATAGGAGAGAAATAGTCCAAAGATCTCTGGGATAGTTCAGTGTGAGTGTGTGTGTGTGTGTGTGTGTGTGTGTGTGTGTGTGTGTGTGTGTGTGTGTGTGTGTGTGGTGTAGCTCATTTGAAAACCTTAGCTGCTGTTCCTCAGGTGCCTTCTACCTTGTTTCCAGTCACAGCCTTTTATTAGCCTGAACTTGCCAATTAGACTACACTGGCATGCCAGTGAGCCCAGGGATCCATCTGCCTTTGCCTCTGCCTCCTCAGTGGAGCCATTACAGTGAATGGTGCTGTACTGGGATCTTTGTGGTATCTTAGGATCCAACTAGGCTATATCTCCAAATCAGTCACTTTTTAAGAAGTTGGTTGATGAGGTATATCCTTTCTTTGTAGGAGAATCCTTTCTTTGTAAAGGGGAAAATTTTAATATCTTGAGTGTGTGTGTGTGTGTGTGTGTGTGTGTGTGTGTGTGTGTGTGTGTGTAGAAAAAGAAACATGAAACCTAACCAATCACTTTAGATACTTGCAGACATGTATTCCACACTTGGAAAAACTGATCCCAGCCAGGTATCTGCCAATGAGGCAACTGCCTCTCAGAACAGCCACAAAACAGGAGAGAAAGTGCCATCTTTGTAAACAGACTTGCTGCTAAGATCCTTTGATGGAGCGGTTCCTACTGGTTCCTACGGCCCAGGAAGCATCCCTGGTTGTGTTAGGTGGCTATTTACTGCTAAAATAGGAGGCAAATGTCTAGGAAAACAGCTGAAGATAGAATTAAGAATTATGTAAACTTCAGGTCTCAGAGAACTCAGTCCATTGTAGAGTGGCCACACTGCTGTGGGGCTGCAGTAAGAAACATCACGGAGGCAGAAGCAGAAGGAGAGAGTTCCAAAAAGAAGCTGGGATCAGGACAAAGATGTGTCGCCCCCTCCCCCATCCCCAAGGTACACTTCAAGTGACCTCCTTCCTCTGGTCAAGTCCCATTTCCAAAAGTTTCTACAACCTCCCAATGGTGACATTCAATTAAGAACCTATCAAAGATGAATCCATTGATGAAGTCAGAGCCCTCATGACTCAATTAACCATCCGAAAGCCCCATCTTTGAAAATAGGATGCTAGGGACCAAACCTTTAGCACATGAGGATTTAGGGGATTGTTTTATATCCAAACAGAATGGAAAAGGAGAGGAAGCAGGACCCTTTGACAACTCCAGAGGCAAATCTCAGTCCAGGCTGATTCGATTCTGGAGAACCCTCCTCAGCAGTTAGTGACACATCTTGGCAAAGTCCCAGTGCACCACTGGGTATTTAACTAGGGTGTACCAAGCGCTATTCAGAACTTCCTGTTATAAACTGCAGTTCATTGAATCTCCCATCTTAAGATAGAGATGGAACATCCAGGATAAAATCAGAACAGGGTCAGAGCCCCCCACCCCCACTCAATGCCACTCACTGCAGTTGTACAAATTATACCCATCAGCTCAAGTTCAAGGTCTGTGTATGGATGAGTTGGCACAGTAGGTGGGTACAAGCTACAAATGGACAGCAGCTGCTTTAGAGCCACATTCACGGACAACTGAAAGATGGTAGAAAGAGAAGTGGTCCCCATGGCAGAGAGCTGAGCCATGATAGGATGCCATCCTTCGTGTGAACGACTAAAAGCTACTTGCGGTACACCAAGATAAAAGCCTCACTTCTTTGCTATTTCAGGCTCACCTTTCTGCATTTTAATGGCTGATACATTCTCCTTGATCATCCTCTGACCGGATGAGTCCTTTGATAGATCTGCAAACAATGTTCCAGGGTTTCACAGTCACAAAGAAAGCAGGGTGAATATCTAGTGGCTGCATGCCCAGAAAGGGTGTTGCTTTTGGCAAAATGAACCAAAGTGATTTCCAAAGTGGTATTTATTCATTTTGAAATTATGCACACAACAAATGTCTGGGTGAGCTGACTTCTCTAACCCGGGCACTAATGGGGAGGTAGGCTGGCAATTTGGAGCACTCTCCCAGGAAATCCTGAAATGAAGGTTCTTTCGGAAGTATTGACTCATCCCCTCACTACCTTCTGAATACATCCATTTAACACACCAATTAGTAATTGCAAATTGTGCTCTAAATTTTGTAGGTGATTTTCTGGTGAAATGTTGCTCTACTAATTCTAGTGGGTGCTGTTCGGAGTTTGCTTTTGCGTTGAAAATAGCTTCGATTTTTCTCTTGATAAAAAATGGAAATTGCTAAAAAAAAAAAAAAGGCCCATCCAACTGAATACTTCACAAATAGGTCTCTATGGCTCTACCACTTCTACTAATCAATGAAAAATGCCTTCAAAAACAACATCCATGGGACTGGCAAGATGTCTCAGCAGGTAAAGGCACCATGTTCAATCCCCAAAACCTATATGGTGGAAGGAGGGAAGCTCACGCTCTGACCTCCATGTGCAAGCCATAGCTTACACATGCACACACACGTATACATGTACAGACAGGGTAAATAAATATTTATAATGAAAACCTCAAACTTATTTTCAGAAATGACACCAGTGTGTAGGCATTGAACACATTACAGAGAACAAGTCAGTGACACAAGGTGGTCTATGAAACCAAACACCACGTGAGACAGACGCCAAGGTCCACTCCTTAGATGCGCCGTACAGTACACAGGGTGAAGCACACTTCACCAATGAGTTATTTCGCCATTTAGTATTTTTCTGAAGCAGATCAGTTTTAAACCATGAATGCCTGATGCTCAATGCCAAATATTAATTCTAATTAAAACTAATCATTTCAAACCTTAAACAAAAGTAGGTACTCCTCCCTGACAGCCTTTCTTAAGGGACATGGAGGAAAAATAAAAAGGAGCATTTGCCTGAGCCATCTCACTAGTCCCTAGTCTTAGCCTAATTTGATTTCTTAACAATAGAAATGGGGAGAAAATTTCCACAGTGAAGTAGAGTTCCCTGCAAAGTTGGAAAAAAAATAATATAAAAGGTGGAAACACCAAATGGGATCCGGCCAAGTAAAGCACATTTACTACGGAAGAGGAGAGTGTCAGGAGCGGCTGGTGCTGGTCACTGGAAAGCCCTTTTAAGGGTTTTGCTTTTTAAATGTTCAGCCAGTGTGTTGTTTACTGCTTGAAAAGCATGACTTAATGCTTACAAACACTCACTGCTCCCGAATGAACTCAGCATAGTTACTTGTTTGTTTTGCACATGTGCTGAGTCTGTAAAAGAATAGGGGACTTCAGATTGCACAAAGAAAAGCCAGATGAGTATGATGTCAAGGAAAGGAAGGAGCCTTGGAGATGGATCAATTAGCGAATCTCAAGGGCCTGAGCTTTATGCCACATGCACACACAGAGACGGTCTCACCTCCCGCCGTCTACTCGTGTAGCTTCTCCACTAGACATTTGTAGGATGCAAGAGGAATTGAAACTTTCAGACTGGTAAAGATGGTGTGTATACCAAGTTCCATTCCAAATACTAGGTTCTATGAAGTCACAAAAAGGTGTCAACTCTTTTCTTCTATGGCCCTTGTACGCATTCTCACTATCTCATGGATTTGTTGCTTACATGTTTTATTTTCTTTATTAATGCTATTAAATGGGCTGGCACTCCTTAACCAGGACCCATGTTTTTCAGATCTATGGACTCAAGATACATGTTTTACATCACGACATCAACAGGGCAGTATATTTGAAATTTCAACCTATGGCTAATACTCTTTGCTTTTCTAAATCTCTCCTTTTTTAGATCAAACCTCCTTTCTCTTACTCTATTTCCAGAAACCCCCTTTCACACCTGCTCCTTCTAGTTGTCGCATTAGATACATTTCTCATCGCTGTGGCCAGACAGCTCCAAAAAAGCAGCTCAAGGAAGGGAGGGTTTATCGTGACTTACAGTTTAAGGATGTAGTCTATCATGGTGGAGAAAGCATGGTAGCTGGTGTTTGCTCATATCTGGATGAACCAGAAAGGAAAAACCAGACAAGAAGCATAGTTGAACTATAAATCATTACTGACAATTGATGTATTTTTCTTTTTTAAAATATTCTTTCACTTCCTCGACCACTTTTCTATTATGGCATTTGTCTTTTCTTTCATTGTTTTGAAAGTGCAATAGACAATTATACTAAGATGACTTCCATGATCTGCTAAGATGGACTCTATTACCTCACATCCTGGGTTCACACCTCAAAACTTCTCTTCCAGAAGTGTGAATAGAGTCCCAGCAACTTACTTCTGATGGAAAAAACACTGCGAAAATGATGAGCTATCACCTGTGATATTGAGTTATAAAAAGACAGTGGTTCATACTTGCCCTCTTTCCCTCTTCTTCTTTTCTCCCTCCTCTACTTTCTTCTCCCCCCTTCCCTCTCCTGTCATTTTCTAAGCTGTCCTAAGGGGAAGGATGCATTACAAAAAAACCTGATGTTTCCATCCAGCAGCCAGCAAGTACCTCATGACTCCCACAGCCACAAGGGAGAGATGAGAGCCTTGAGAGTGAGGCTCTGAATTGAACAAGGCTCCCAGCAGTGCCACTGCCGTCCCATGAGACAACTGAACCAGAGACACTTAGCACTCAGAAACCGTGAGGTAATACATGATTGTTCCCTGAACCTCCTCTGTCCAACACTAGATTACTCTATGAAGAACTGATTGTGCTCAGGTAGGAGTGGCATGCACTGCAAGCCTTTGCCACTCTTGGCTTTCCTTCTCATTACTAGTTCCTTTGATAAACAGAGGTATTAAACTTTTTTTAAAAATTCTTGTAATTTAGTTTGGGATTTTTAAAACTAAAACATAATTGGTAATTACCTTTTCGTGCTTTTCCATTTATTAGTCTTGTGTGACTTTTGCCGGGGAGAACAAATATCAAATCACTCCAGATGGGGCACAATTTTAGACCAAAGAAGTGATTCCACTTGAGTCCAGCTAGGCAAACCACTAAGTTTATCAGTGTTGTTTTCAAGGTGAGGGGCTACCTACAGGAGCATGGGTGACTCAGAGGCAGCTACATCCTCATGAAAGTTGCATCTCTGGAGCTCAGTGCATAGCTTGCAGACAGAGTGGCCTCAGTTCACTGGCCCAGCAACTCTTTCACCAATTATTTCTGTTTGTATAACCTTGAGGAGGAGCTTGGTGAGTCTTGTAACATTCAGGAACTTCCTGAAACTTTTTTCTAACTTCCTAAGCCTTTAGAGAATGGTTCAGTTCAGAGGAGTGAATGACAGTCTACTCTTGTGGGTAATTAATGCTCAGGCAGTGTTTAAGGAAGTTTTAGGAAATCTTTGTTTATCAGAAAGTCTTGGTAATCATCCTCAATTGCTATTTAGGAAAGAAAGTCTTGTTTATCACAATGGAATATGTTCCCTAGTAATCACTCTCTCTCTCACACACACACACACACACACACACACACACACACACACACACACACACACAAAGCAGTAATATGACACACCATGCCTGAGGTGCTCTCTCTTGTCCATAAACAAACATATGTAGTTATATGAACTTAGGAAGCCCACTGAACCTCCCTGGGTGTGTTTTGGCATTTTCCTTTTCTGAGCACCCAGCACTTTGCCTTTCTGATGTTGCTCTGATTTTCTTGGTGCCTCAGTGGGACAGATCAGAGCACTGTTTTGGTGTCCCTGGAGGCTCTTTCCCTGAGCTCATTTGTTTCCTTTGGCTTGATAAACCACATAAGAGGCATGCACCCCAAGCTGGGCTAATTGAAGATTCTTTCTGAAGATGCAACTGGGTGATATAAAATTGAAAATTAGTTAGAATTAGTTGTTTCCAGTTCATTGACTGACATTCATGTGGTTCCTGTCCCGTTTCAGCTGTCTGGCCTAGTACCTTGTGAGCTCTGAATTTTGGTATGTAGCTTAAGTAACTAGCGTTGTTCTATTGCCAATTGCTCAACAAATTTCTGTATTATATTATGATTATTAGGAAACATATCATCTGTTCTGATGAATGAGTCTTCCTTTTGAGAAGATGGATGTAAAACATGCTCTATTGTTGAACTTGGTATCTGTAATATAAGTGTTTGGCAATTCAGGTCTGCAGCTTTGGGTCTCTGGTTTGTGCTTGCAGTAAGTCTTCCCTTAAAACAAAAGCCTTCCTGTTTCAAAGTGACCAGGTACACAGAACATAGAAAAATGGCATAACCCAAAGCAACTGTTGAGAACTCTGAGGCTATCTGCTTATACTTGTGTTGTTTGTCTTCTGATAGATGGTAGCTTTTAGTGTTAGTTAATTATCAGGTAAATGTGTGTTTAATAATTGAATTTTTTTCTGAACATGCTGTTGGATCTTGGGTATGAACTATGACTTACATCTTTATAAACACTATAAGTGGAGAATTTCAAGGTGAAGACAGTTACATCGTTTGTATGTGTATGTATAAATATTTCCATGAGAAGTCTCACATGGCATTCATCGGTACCTTCTCTCTCATAAAAGCAAGTGAAGGAAGAAGATAAACAATAAGTAAGAGGGCACGGAAAGAACTTAAGGGACCTGGGAACAAGGGAGTTCTGATTTCCTTGTCACTTGGACCCACCATAGTTGCCAAAGATGCTGTGACTTGCTTTCTGTGATGTCCATGCATTCCAAAGCCTGTGGATGTTCACTGTGCAGTGAATCATGGGGATACTGGCCATCCAGGTCTGGGTGGCAGCTTCCCACAGAGCAGAAGGAACAAGTGTCAGATGAGGCAGTAGGAGGGCTGGAGCCACAGCAATGACTGCTGGAAAGGGAGAGGGAGAAAGGTGGGAGCTTGGCTCTTCTTAAAAGCTTACATAATCATAGACACTGCATGAGAACTGAAGTTTTCCCAAAGCTTAGGAAATAACATACCAAACAGAGCAGAGTACAAAGTCTGTTCTTCCTTCACTGGACCAGTATCTCCTCTCAGCAACCCATTTCCACCTTTCTTTGGTATGATGTTGTGTGTGTATGTGCATGTGATTATATATATATATATATATATATATATATATATATGTGTGTGTGTGTGTGTGTGTGTGTGTGTGTGTGTGTGTGTGTGTGTGTGTGTGGTTTTATATATGTGTGTATGTGAGGTGTTTTACACATACACACACAATCACAAATCATGACTCATTAGCAAATCACACTCATTAGCAACCATCTCATTTCTGAACACTAATTTTAAGTTTTTTGGGAAGTCTCAGACTTGGGTTAGAGTCTACAATGAAGGACATCCCCTCTTTTACTTTTAGTAAAGCAGCTCAGCTACAGACACAAAGACCGGGTATGGGTGTGTCTACAGGTTGGCAGGCGCACAGGAGCAGGGGTCCTCGCCAACTCAGGCACGATTTTCTAGTTGTGCTATTGTCTACCACCCAAAGTCCCTGCTGGTTTCTTTGGGATCAAGGCTCTCCAAGACCTGGACTGTACTCTTTGTCATTACTGTTTTATTGTTCTTCTTTTGGGCTTTGAGACAGGGTTTCATATAATCCAGGTAGTCCTTGGTTTTTGGTTTTTTGTTTTGTGTTTTTCAAAGCTGAGGACCAAACCCAGGGCCTTGTGCTTACTAAGCAAGCATGCTACCACTAAGCTAAATTCCCAACCCCCCCCCAGAGGCTAGTCTTAAATTCTTTTTTATTGAAAATAGATTATTCTCTTATACAATACATCCTGACCACAGTTTTAACTCCCCCACTTCCTTTTTTCCCCCAGACCTACCCTCCCCGAATCTCTCTTTAGAAAAGAGATGTCCAAGAGACAACAACCTAATACAAAAGACAAAACAAAAAAATACAATATATATGGCAAAAGTCCTCACACCAAAACTGGACAACACAATCCAACAGAAGGAAAAGAGGACAGGCAGAAGAGTCAGAGACACACCCTCTCCCACAGTTAGGATTCCCACAAAAACACCAAGCTAACAGCCACAACATACAGACACAGGACCTGGTGCAGACTCATGCAGACCTCATCCTTGAAACTTCAGTCTCTGTGAGCCCATATCTCCTTGCTTAGTTGATTCAATGGGCCATATTCTCTTGGTGTCCTCCATCCCCTCCAACTCCTACAATCTTTCTACCCCCTCTTCTGTGGGATCCTCTGGGATCTGAGGGGAGGAACCCAATGGACACCTCCAATTTAGACTATCTCTCTACATAATGTCTGGCTGTGGGTATCTGCCTTTGCTTCCATCTGCTGCCAGAGGAAGCCTCTCTGATGATGACTGGACAAGCCACCAATCTGTGAGTATAGAAGAACATCATTAGGAATCATTTCATTGATTTATTAAAAAGACTAGTCTTGTTTGGTTCTACCCTTACTCTCTGGGCTATTCAGTGTCTTGTTCCTGGTCATCCCAGCAATGTCAGGCATGGTATCTCTCTTGTGGAGTGGGCCTCAAGTTAAAACAGACATAGGAAAATCTTTTCCCAACCCTTAACTAAAGGGACAAGATCTCCTAAGCTAAAGGGAGGGGAGAGGGAGTTAGGAGAAAGAGAAGTGGAGAAGAGGAGGGGAGAGGAGGACATGAGAAAGCAAGAAGATCAAATCAGGGGACGAATAGAGGAGAGCAAGAAAAGAGATACCATAATAGAGGGAGCCATTATAGGTTTAAAGAGAAATCTGGCACTAGGGAAATGTCCAGAGATCTACAAGGTTGACCCCAACTAACAATCTAAACAATAATGGAGAGCCTTCCTTAAATGCCCTTCTCTGATAATGAGATTTATAACTACCTTATATGCCATCCTAGGGCCTTCATTCAGTACCTGGTAGAAGCAGAAACAGACACCCATAGCTTAACACTGAGCTGAACTCTGGAATCCAGTTGCAGAGAGGGAGGAGTGATGAGCAAAGGGATCAAGACTAGGCTGGAGAAACCTATAGAAACAGCTGACCTGAACAAGGGGAAGCTCAGACTGATCACTGGGAAACCAGCATACGACCATTCTAGACCCCATGAATGAGGGTGTCAGTTTGGAGGTCCAGTTAATCTATGGGGCTTCTGGTAGTGGATCAGTATTTATCCCTAGTACATGAATGGAGTTTGGGAGCTCACTCCACATATAGGGATGCTCTCTCAGCCTAGACACACTGGGGAGGGTCTAGGCCCTGCTCCCAATAATATGACAGACTTTGAAGATTCCCCCTTGGAAGGCCTCACCCTCCCTGGGGAGCCGAAAGCAGATGGAATGGGATGGAGTTTGGTGGGGGCCAGGGGAGGTGGGGAGGGAGAGGGAACTGGGATTGACATGTAAAACAAGCTTGTTTCTAATTTAAATAAAAATTACTAAGCAACAAAAAGAGAACAACAAGAAAAAAAGACATTGGCTGGCAGCTCCCATGAATTCTCTCTCAGCATTGCCCCAACACATCTTTCAGGCAGGACAGATTGTTGGCCAAGGGTTTTGTGGCTGGATTGGTGTCCATGTTACTCTTTTGGTAACCTGAAAAGTGCCTTCTTGCACTAAAGAGACTAGAATAAAAGAGTAAAAGTTTCATGCAGGCACCAGGTCAACCTTTCTGTGGATGTTCTATTTGGCAAAGGGGTTCCGCTGTCTGCTATCAGTTTGCAGAGTATTCCTCTGTCCTAGCATCAGACTGGGTTGTTTGGGAGTCTCCACAGGATTCCCTTGGCCAACAACTCAACTGAAAGCAATTCAGTACTGCCACTGGAAGCTTATCTGGCTACAGGAGATCAGCCTTACAAAATTGGTCTAACTAATAAAAACCCTGGAGTCAGATACAGAGGAAAATGATGAGAGATCAGAGAGAAGAAGGAGCAAGCCCCTGCCACACCTTAACTCCTTAGCATCTTGGCAGACAAGAGAGAAAGAGTCCCTGTTTCTCCCTGCTTATATCCTGTTTCCACCCAGCTATCTCACTACCTGTCTGTCTGTACAGACATCCAGACCTCTATGGTTAGCTAGTGGCTAGCTCCATTCTCTGACCTTCAGACAGGCTTTATTTGCACAAGCAAGATATCATCACAACATTCTTTATGTAGCCAAGGATGCCCTTGAACTTCTGACTCTCCTGACTATACCTGCCAAATTCTGGGGCTATAGGAGTGCATGACCACACCCAATTTGTACTATGCTGGGGATGGAACCCAGGACTTTGTGTATGCCGGTGAAAGATCCGGCCAACTGAGTTATTTTTACCTAGATTTTAAACCAAGAGCCTTAGACACACGAGAAAACAAGAGCTTGTACAAACTTGCTAGACAACAATAAAGGACAGCATTTGTGATGGTCTCAAAGGACACTGATGAAGACTGTAAAGTACAGCAAACACATCTCTCCCCAACACTGATTTCCACTGATGACCTGTGGAAATCAGTGTCCCATATGTCCAGTTAATTATAGTGTGTCCATGCATTAGATCAACGGGAACAGTTACCATCCTCCTCTACTTCCCCGGTTGGATGCTGAGTATGGATACTGAAAGTCCAAACCTCGTGTGAAGGGAAGTTCTGTGGAGTTTCATGTCCTCTTAGAAGCTATTTCCTAATTGCTTCTCCAGACTGAACTCTGGGTTATTCTTTATTCTGGTCCTTTACTGTGTGGTTTATGGTAGTGTGTGATGTATGGTAGTATGTAGTGTATGATAGTGTGTGTTATGCAGTACTGTATACCATATGGTACTGTGTGGTATTGGTTACTGTATAGTATACCATAGTATGTGCTATATAGTAGTGTGTGGTATATAGTACTATGTGGGTATGGTAGTGTGTGGTTTATGATAGTGTGTGGTATATTGTATTGTGTAGTATAGGGTACTGTGTGGTTTATGTAGTGTATGGTATATGGTAGTATGTTATATTTGGTACTGTGTGGCATATGGTACTGTACAGTATATGGTATTACTGTGTGATGTATGGTAGTGTGTGGTGTATGGCAGTGTGTGGTATATGGTTGTAACATGAGGTTTTCTGCACAGTTCCGCAGCTGCCTCAGAGCCCCAAATAAACACTTGTACACTATATTAGTCATAAATACTTTTGGCCTTTGGCTAATGTTTCTTATTTGCTAGCTCAGTCTTAATTATTAACCCATTTCTAATAATGTAAGTATTTCCATGTAGCCTTATTTTACGGGAGATAAGGTCCAGGCCTCTTACTCTGTTGGGGTCTACATAGCGTCTGCTCATCATCTCTGCAGAGAAGAGAGGAAGAGAGCAATTTCCTGCTTGCCCATGCTTATATACTGATTCTGCCTGCTGTGTCACTTCCTGCCTGGATCACGTGGCAACTTCTTTTTACTACATTTCCCAGAATTCTCCTTGTCTCCTAGTCCCACCTATCTTGCTTTCCTATTGGCCAACAGTGCTTTATTCATCAACCAATAAGAGAAACATACACAGAAGGACATTTCCCATCATATGGTACAGTGTGGTATATGGCACCATGTGGTATATGGGCTATGCGACCACCCTGGTCACAATGAGTTCAGCCATAATTCTTGGCTTTTGTGGCATGGCTGAGAAGTGCTTTTGGCTCTCAAGCTGTCCATGGGGATCTTTAAGCCTTTTGAAGACCTGAATTGCTGGAACTCCTACTCATGACCACTTCTCACTGTTCTTATTTTGAGTTAGTTCCTGGGGTATGATTTGTTAGGTACTTTCCTCCTTGCTGAGATCAAATACCAGACAAAGGTAATATAAGGAAGGGAAGGTGTGTTTCACCTCACAGCTCAGCATCATACCTCAATGTGGCTGGAATGCTATGGCAGTTGGTCACATCTAATCTCTAGTCCAAAGGTGTAGAATGGTGGGTGTAGGCATTTGATTTACTTTCCCCTTTTTACTCATTCCCGGACTCCCAGCCCATGTAGTGCTGCTCCCCACATTTGTGGTGGGTATTTCCACTTCATTTAACTCAGTCTAGAAACTTCCTCACAGACATGCCTAGAGGTAAGTCTAGACCCTGTCATAGTGACTATCAGGATGAGCCATCACAGTTACAGTTAGTTAAAATGGAGAGTTTGGACCCTGCTTGTCCTGACAGTCTGCAAGGGGGTGAAGACTCTGCCTTCTGACATCTCCAGGGGCTTCTGGCTGTGCTCACCCTGTGCAACCCACACCTGTCTCCCTGCATAACATGGTTTGTGCTGGAGCAGCTTTCACCAAGGAGCTCTTCAGCTGTATAGAATGTGGACCACACTGGAGCTATGGAGTCAGGATCTCTACTTGACAGGATTCATATAGTCACCTCTCCCCTCAATACTTAATCAACTGAGGCACTTGTATGCCAGGGATGCATTTCAGGTATTCAGATAGCTACTTTATATTATTATGGGATAAAAGGTACAACTCTGAAGAGTTTTAAAGCTAAAACAAGAGACTATGAAGAAACTTCTGGATTGAAGTACATCTCTCCAGCTACCCCAAAGGGATGTGGGGCACATGGAGCTGTTACCATGCTTCCTTGGGAGTGACCATATTGGAAAGCTTGGGTTTTGTACCTGACAGTGGAAGTCCACACCTGGGCCTGGCTTGAGTAAGCATCTCCTTCCTTCCTGATGGAGAACATAGAGGACTTCTCCTTTAGCTGGAGACAAGGTGACCTCGGTGCATGCTCCCTCTTCTTTCCTGTAACCTGACTTTCTGGCTAGAATGCCTCCTGGGAGCTTCTCTCCAATCTTTCCTGCTTCCCTTTCCTCCTCCCTCACTTTCACAGAAAGTTTTGTTTTTAGGTCAGTTTTCCTCAGGGTTACAATATAAGGCATGCTTATACACACACCCATGCTAACAGACAAGCCTGAGGAGTTCTCCATCAAACAACTGCCATGCTTCCTTACAGAATTCGGATGTGCCAGTTTTGTTGAATATCTAAAAAGACATCAGAACTAGGAAAAAGTTCTCAGAGATGAAATTTGAAGTGAGAGGCCCAGCTATTCCTTCGCGGTTAAGGGGTAAGGAGAAAAAAAAAAGTGTCATTATTGTTGATAACTGCATAGGAACACATGGGAAGTTATACATGTGCTTTGATGGTGCAATTGTACCTAATCAAATCCCTTGCCAATGACACTTATTGTTTTGAACGTCTGGTTCTCTGAGATGAGAGAGAGGAAAGATTCCAGTTGTTATTTTAGCATTACAGCACAGGGATAAGGTGACAACCTTTGAAAAAGATCATTGTTTTTAAGGTTTCCCTTACAGATTTGGGGTTCTGTCAGGAAGGTCTTTCCGAGCATGGCTGATGTGGAGGATGAAGTCCTCCGGGTCACAGGATGAAAACATTGTCTAGGTCCAGGTGCTGGCTTTATTCACTTGACATTGTCTTGATTTAGCAGTTCAAGTGGTAAAAATCACTTCCCAGTCACCAAGCAATTGCAGCTGTTGATAGGTAGCTATGAATGTGAGTTATAAGAAATCCATGCTTCCCGTGTACTCCGGGTTTGAGTCATGTCAGGGCTCATCTAGTGACTCATGTTCCCTGGGCAATTCTGGCATTCTGAGCTAATCCACTCTAAGGAAAGGGCTAGGACACCATAGTTTCTTCCCCCACCTCCACCCCACTCTATAGCTTGATCTTATGTGTCTTCCAAAGAAATGTGTGACATGGGCTGGGTGTCCCATTGTTTTGCTACTGAGTGGATGATGGTTTGAATGAGAATGTCCTCTATTAGATCATGTGTTTGAACACTTGGTCTTCCTTTGTTGTCACTGTTTCAGAAGGTTTCGGAGGTATGGGCTTGCTGAAAGAACTGCTTTCCTGGGAACAGGCTTTGAGTGTTTGAATTCTCTCCTCACATACTATTTGGTTTCTCTGTTTCATGCTTGCAGTTGAGAAGATGGGTGTCTCTGCTTTGTGCTCGGGCCATCAAGTCTTCCACTTGCTGCCATGCCTCCCCAGCATGATGAACCCTTATCCAGGAGTAAGTTGCTTTGCTCATAGTATTTTATCACAGGAACAGAAAAGTATCTAATGCAGGAATCATGGCCCTTTAAGAGGCAGGTCCTGTTAGGAAGCCTTGGAGTAACTGGAGAGGATTATGGGATCTAGCCCCTTCCTCCTTTCACTTCCTTCTTTTTCTCTTTCATTTCCTGGTCATTAAGTGAGTGGTTTTGTTATAGGTGTGGATCTGAGTCCAAAGGGTACCCGCTAGGATTTCTAAGTTCTTGTGTCTCAGACCAAAGAAATGGACCAAAGACACATGGATAGAGAAAGAAATAAAGACAGTTTAGAAAAGGCGAGAAAGGCACTTCTGAGAATGGGGTTGGGCAACCAGAAAGGGCAGGAACAGAACAGAGACTCACCTTTTGGCCTGAGCATCATGGCCCTTGATAGGTCATTTATAAACATTTCCTTCCACGTTCAGAGAACACAGGCTTACCCGGGCTGTGGTTTGTTACATGGAGTCCACATAGGTAGGGGCTCCCTGACTCCCTCAGCCAACCAGATCCTTTCTTTAATCTTGATGGCCTTTTCTTCATGCCCTATTCCCCGCCACCATTTCGTTCTCCCATGTTCTTCCACCATGGTGTACTATTTCATCATAGGCCCCACAGTAACAAGATCAATGAGTCATAGGTAGAAACCTCTGGAACAATGACCCAAATAAACCTTATCTCTGCACAGGCTGATTATCCAAGGCATGTGTTGTAGTGTTGGAGAGTCACCTGACACTTTGCCTCATCACAGCTGCCTTTTCTCTCTACATAAATTATGTCCGACCTAGAACACAGAGCCTGCTATCCTGGCATATATAAATTTGAATTTCATATAGGTTTATAAAGGGATATGTGTTTTAGGAAACAAGCTACTGAATCTCAGAAGAGTAAGTGTGGTTGTTTATTAGTTCTAGACTAGAGCTTCCCATGGGTGGAGTCATCTATGTTCCTTAGGATATAGGCTTTGTCCTGGAAAGAGAATATAGAATGATGCTCAAGGCTTTGGGTTCCTCGGCAGTTCATCCCTGAAACACTCAGTGCCAGACTCGATGAAAGGAAAGAGCTCTGCCACACCCCTTTCCCTAGCAGCTTTGCAATTATATTTGGTTTTGTTGATTTAATTTTTTATTGGACTTGTTTACTTATTTCTTGGAGAGAGGCAAGTGTGCCAAGGCATTAGTGTGAGGTCAGAGGACTACCTCCAAGAGTCCTTCTCTGCTCCCTATTGGAGTCCTTGAGACCAAACTTGGGATGTCAGGCTTAGCAGCACATGAGCCATCTATCCGACCCTATTGTTTTAGTCTTCTTGAACATAATCTCATATAGTCCATATTAGCCTCAAACTCACTGTGCAAATAAGGGTAGTCTTGAACTTCTGCATTTCTGCTGCCTCGGCCTCCCAAGTCCTGGGATTGCAGGTGTGAGCTACTAAGCCTCACATCATTGCAGTTTTGAGACTATATCACTGTAGTGTTTCCTTAAAGGAAGGCAGTGTTTCCTTTGGGAAGAATCATGCCCAGGCCGAGTACTGATGCTTTGAATTCTAACTCCCTGGATTTCCACATGATTGTCAGAAGGCAAAGACAGAAGACAATATGAGTTTAGCGACTAGGAATTTTACAGTTCAATTCCAGTGTATTTTTTAATACTTCAAATGAGTTCACTTCTGTGTGTTTTGTGACCATTATGTGGTTAAACACACACACACACACACACACACACACACACACACACACACACACACACACACACACGTGTAAGGCAGACAAGATCCCCGCAAGAGAAGGGGAAGTGGGCACAAACACCATTCTTTACCAAGAAGCTAACTGCAACTGGTACCTCCTGGAAGTGAGGAAATCTATCAACCACTGCAGGGCAAGCCCTGTGCTCCCGAGTAGCTTGGCCAACACACAATAGATTCCAGGGCTTTTGTGTGCTTTTTGTTTTCTTTTGGTAATTTTGCCTTTTTGGCTGTTTGTTTTGACTCCTTTTTGTTTTCTCTTTAAGGGAGAGAGAGAGAGAGAAGTTGCATGGGTAGGGAGGTGGGAGAATCTGGGACAAGTTAGGAGAGAGGAAAACATATGATCAGTGTATATTGTATGAAAATAACTTAAGCCAGTTAATATAAAAAAAGTAAGAAAGGAAGGAAGAGGAAAGAAAACCTCTGGAAGGAAAAGTTCAGGCTGAGGAATGAGCTGCCTGCATTCAGATGCAGCAGGATGCAGCGGCTTCCTTCCCCAGTCCTTCAGCTGCCCTCCCAGGCAGCAGCTCTGCAGGAGTCAAGGCTGCAAGCATTAAACCAGGGACAAAGATCCCCGAGCTTCTTGGAGGAGGTGGGAGAAACACTTGACAAGAAGAGCAGTCTTATAAAATGCTACCCGAGGGCTTTTGGTGGTCACTAGTTTTGAAAATAGTAGAGCCATGGTTCAGTGTGTTATGGAAGTGGGTAAGTCACAGGAGGGATACTTCTGAGTACTCTGGAGCAGTACAAAAGAGGGCTACACTCTGTCTTGCTGTCCTAGAGGCAGCTCTTCCCTCTCAGAGAGTCTTGGGACCAGAAGTGCTGAGCACAAACCTAAGGGATGGGCCAGCTTCCCTTCCCTTTCAGATAGTTTATCTTCCTTTAGTTGAACAAAAAGACTTGTGTGCTGTATATGTGGGTAAGCTTGGGCAACACAAGCTGGCAGCTTCCTTTCCAGACACCCAGGAAGTCATTTGTAAGTTTTATAGAGGACAACATTTCATATGATATAAAATAAGGTAATAAAATAATATCAAGTTAAATTAAACCAGGCTGAATGTAACCCTGAGATACAAAGACCAGTAGTATTTGAGTGAGAAAATAGATGGGCAAAAAATAGGTTTCAAGCACAACCCAGATCACTCTGGACCCTTCTAATCTAATTAAAAACCTTTCAGCCTGGCTCTGTTGGTTTGGTTTTCCTTGCTTTTCCACCCGAATGCTGTGGTTCTGGGAAGCCCGAGGCCGTCTGATGCGCTGAGTGATAGGGACCTGCTAATGCGGTTCCTGGAAGGAACGATGGCTTTTCTCTGTGTGCAGTTTCTACTCTGGCCCACCTGAAACCACTCCCCATGCTTGTTATAGATCTTGGCTTAAAAGCCATTTCCCAGCCCCTGAAGTGCAGCCATCACTCCTGGGACTGTTTATGTCTGAAATTTATGAGCGGATGCGTCTCCACATCACGTCTGGTGGAGACCTTAAGGTTGCATTTGTGAATCCTTTTTCATTAAAATAGAGATGCAGCAATGGTCAAGCACTGCAGGAAAATCAAGCTGGTCTTCCCAACAAAACTACTCCATTTTTGCCTCTTATCTGTGTTCACATTTTCATAGTGGCAGCCATAGTATCATTTTAACTGCTTTATTTTAATGAATCTTGATCACGTTTCTGATTGCCATACACTTTCCTTAGTGACTATGTGTTAATTTGTTGTATAGAGTCTAACACTATACATTTTCAATATATAGCCATAGCCACATAAGGCTGTATCTTGTTGTTTCTTCATTCATACATTCATAATAATTCATAAGGCAAAAAGCAACACAAAACCTGGCTACATGCTTATGCATTATGAATTATTTTCTCAGGAGAGAATCTCTGGAATGATGCCTCTGCCTCTGGGTTTCATGTCTGTTGTTTGTCACGTTAGTTGCTTTTCCCAAAAGGTTTTAGGCCGATCCTGGCAGTAATAATATAATGCCAGGAATAATGCAAAAATCAGTGTGTAATTCCGTTTTCATTACTTTCTGATACTGTGGTTTTGTTTTTGTTTTGTTTTGTTTTTGCTAATTCAGATAAAGTAGTTCCTCCACTTTGCTTTAGTGTATGTTTCTTTGGTTCTGCATGTGAAGACAGAAAATACTTCCCTGTGTTTGCGCTTTGCATTTCCTCTTGTACCAATTATTAGAGTGACATGTTTTATCATTTCTTGATGCTCTACATCCATCAGATTTTTAATGTCTAGAAAACCAGTGCAGCCAATTAAGTGTCCATGATCATCCTGCTTCTTCCATTATCCCCAGAAGTGGTTTGGCAATGGTATTCTTCACCTGCTCTCAGACATCACCAAAGAACTATTGGTTGGGTTTCTGCTGTAGCATCTGCATTTGGTCCATAGGCCGGTGCACTGGAGTGAAGGGCAGCGGCAGCAGGAGCTCATGTCAGCTATTCTAAGTTGGCAACCAACTAGTCCTTGTTGTGTAAGCAAGGCATCCTCAATAACGTGAGTCATCTTTACAGGAGCAAACACTTGGGCAAGGGATGCTGCTCATTTGGTAGTGTGCTTGCCTCTCATTCATGCAGCCCTGCATAAACTGTGCATGGTGGCACATACCTGTAATTCCAGCATGAAGGAGGTAAAGGCGGGAGGATCACAAGTTTGAGATCATTCTCAGCAACATAGTGAGTGTCATCCTGGAATACTAAAACTTAAAATCTTTTAAGAAAACAAGCATACTGTTTACTTTCGTAAGATGCCAACATCATAATCCTATTTTATGGTTGTTTGTTTGCAATGCCTTCTTAGCAAAAAAATTACACACACATACACACACAGACACAGACACACACACACACACACACACACACACACACACACACACACACACATATATATATATATATATATATATATATATATTTCTTGAAATTCAAGGTTTTTGTTCAATTTGGTTTGCATTTCTGAGCCCAGTCCCACAGGCAGACTACAAGGAGGGTCTGCCATCTTCAATAGCAACTGCAGCAAGTTCTCCTGAGGCCGAAGCATTCTCTGCTGGACTCTACTGAAAGTGCTCACTGGGGTCTGAGAAGGGAGGAGGCAGTATGCAAGCTGTCACCCCACCCTCTGAGAGCCACATAATTTCCCTCCATGTCCTATAAAGCCGTTCACTTGATAAAGCATGACCCTCTGTGCCCTGTCCTTGCAAAGCCTTTCCTTCACAACCTAGCCTGTGATCGCCATGATCTAGTAAGCAAGCCATGGGACACTAGTTCTCTAGCTCACGCTATGCTCGACTCCCATCAACACATAATCAGAACAATTCTCAAACACTAAACCCACCCAGAGCTGACTGGTCCCACTTGCTTCTTATCCAGCCAATTTAGCAGCAAGGCATTCTTGGAACCTAATTTCTGGCTTGAAATTGTGATCACACACACCTCTGAAGAAATGAAAACTCTGAACTGATGAGGAGGCTGAAGGGTGGGTTCTGTGGCTGATTTTGTCTCATAGGAGGAGGAGGCAGTAGTGGCAGATATGACCTAGGACTTCAATGGCATTGTGACCTTTGTCACCTGCTCTTCTCTCAAGAACTGTCCACCCTTCTAGCTTAAGTAATGAGCAGTGTGAACATAGGCTGGCCTTGAGATGGAGGCAAAGCTATGGAGCATAACTGGGTGTGCTCCCACCTTGCACATGAGGAAGGCAGTTGAGTCCAGAGTTCATTGTCCTCAAAGCCCACTGCTGTCCCCAGTAAGAAATCACTTTGAATTCTTCTAGGAATACATGTGGCAGGCACCAGCATGATGCTGCTCTTCCTGGGAGCCATGGCCAAGGGTTGTGGGCAAAATTTCATGGACATATTATCGTGGTTTGTCTCCAGGCTCCTTACCTTAGACCCTCTTCCCTTTACTCTCTACCCTGTGTGTTTTCCATTGCTGTGACCAAAAGCCACATAAGGAAGGAAGGGTTGGCTCTGGCTCACAGTCTGAGGGTGTATTTCATCATGGTGGGGAAAGCACAGCAGCAGAATCCTGAGGCAGCTGCTCACATCGCATCCACAAGAGAGAGAAGGAATGCTGATCCTCAGCTAGCTTCCTCCTTTTCATTTGGGATCCCAGCTCATGGGTGTGGAGCTGCTCACATTCAGGGTGAGTCTGCCCTCCTCCTTTAGCTTCTCTGGAAACACGGGCACAGGTACACTCAGGGCTGTGTCTTCCAAGTGATCCCCAATCCAGTCAGGCCGACAGTCAAGATACACCAGAACAAGAAGAAATGTTGGTTTTCATAGAAAACTGCTTCCTTCCTATATTTACTTGCTTCAGCTCCAAGTCTGCCCTGGACTAAACATTACCAGACTCTGAGATCCCATGTCTCGACTTTCTCCTGAATTGTGATGTTTCCCTGGGTCCATCTCTTCAGCCTATTCCCAGATAATTGATTACCTGCTTCCATGCATGGAAGTAAGGCACTCGACAGTGCACTGTACCACACCTCTGTTCCAACTGACTGGATTAGTTATTTAGCTCATTCCTCTGACCAAATAGCTGACAGGAAGCAATTTAAGGAAGGAATCAGTCCATCATGGCAGGGAAGGATCACATTGAACTGACAGGAAGCAGAGAGCATACAGGAAGTGGGGCTGAGATATAAAATCTCAAGGCCTGCCTCCAGTGACCCACTTCTGTCAGGAGTGCTCCACTGCTTGTAGGTCTACAACCAGAAACGTTTGGTCCACCAGTTAGGGATCAAGTGTTCAAACACACTTGTTTGTTATATGATTCTTTAATCCAAGGCCACGAATCTCAATACTTTCGAATGAGGGCAGATGGGGCTGGATATAGCCATCTATTTAATCAGAGTCCGGCAGTTCCTTTTAATCAGATGGCAGTTATGGTAGCCAGTCCCCTCTCTCTCTCTCTCTCTCTCTCTCTCTCTCTCTCTCTCTCTCTCTCTCTCTCTCTCTCTCTCTCACACACACACACACACACACACACACACACACCAATGGACTTATTATGGGTTCTGAATGTATGGATACAAAGGAAACTGTAAGATTTCTTTGTTTGGGCATACAATAAAATATTTCATACTAAAAAGCTAAGCATACAAGAGTAGACATGTCTCAACTACTCAAGCCATATGGCTGGGTACCCGTTCTAAGGCTAGGCCTCAGCACCAGAGCCAGACGTTCTGGACTTTACTGGCACTGGTGGCCCATGAGGTGCACTTTAGGAAAGGTTCTGCAACATCATCAGGCATTCTTCTGCCTGTCTTGTAAATAAGAGAGAAAAAGCGGGAAAGACCAGGCAGTGTTGTCCTTGGCACCAGGTGACTCTTGGTTTCTTTTCTGACTGTGGCTCTGATGTGTTTAGTGTGTGGCCTTGGTCAGGTAACTTCACCCACCTCACAGCTTCACATTATCTACAAAATAGACATAACATGACCTGGTCGGGGGCACATAGCTCATTTGATAAAGTGTCTTGCAAGCATGAGGATGGAGTTGGATCTTTCAAATTCATGTAAAAAGTTGGGTGTGCTAGTGTATGCTTATGGTCACAATACTGGGAAGCTGGAGACAGGGGGATCCCTGGGACTTAAATCCAAACCACCTGGTCTCTTTAGGAAGTTCCCAATCCCAACATAAAAGTTCTCAACATAAAAGGTAGATGGCAACTGAGGTGTGACACCTGGTGTTGTTCTCTAGCCCCCCTCCCACACACTTATGCACCAGTACACATGCATGCACAAAACAGAAGTATTAAGAAACAGGGACTCTTTGATATATACCTAGTATGGAGAATATAGATGTTATTACTGTAAAATTGGTAAGTATTGTGATAGCTGAATATAATGGTGCACAACTGAAATTCCAGCATTCAAGAGGTTAAGGAAGGGATATTGTGAGTTTAAGGCCACTCTGGATTGTATACCAGAGCTTTGTCTCAAATTGTGTATGTGTGTGTATAATTAATATATATCTCATATATATTTTAATGGAATTCAGAAGGCCTTTATTTCTCAATCTATTTTTGGAGCAAGAAGGATGGAAGAAATATAAAAGCTTCCAGCGTGGGAAGAGCAGATGAAGTCCTGGGTGAATGCATATTGTTGACTTTGATCATAGACAGGTCAAGAACACCAGTGCCTCAGACCCATGGGAATGGCAAAGCCTCCCTTCCCTGGGTCAGGCTCAGAAGAATGGCAAAGTCTTCCTCTTGTCCAAGCATGGAGATTATGGATGATTAACTTTTATTTAAAACCAATGTAAGCAGAAGCCATCAACACAACTATCTCCTCCCAAGTGACTGTAACTGGAAACTGCTCCCATAAGTGACCCGCTACTGAGATTTGCCACCTACCTCCTCATCCCTGCTGTCGACAAGAGAGCTGCCTTCTTGCTCAGTAGTATATAATGTTTCTGGGTTGCTTGTGCCTCTCCATCAGATTGTACTTCCTACCTGATCCTAGCTTTTCTGTGCATGTGTCTGTTTGTCTGTCCTTTCTTCATTCCTTCATAGCCCCAGTTAGGATCAATCCCTAAGCTACGTAGATCAAGGCATTCTAGTTATGGCCACACATATTTTTTTTTGTTTAGTTGATTTGTTGTTTTGTTGTTTTTAACCCTCTTTTCCTTCCCCTTCCCACTCTACCTCCAACTAAGAACACTCCTCCTTTGGGGGAGGAGGGAAGCTGTATATTCTAAATATACTTTCTCAGGGTCATTTCCCAAGTGAGCCCTGTCAGATGCAGAATCCACCTTTCTGATAATGACCTTGCCCCATGAAAAGTAAAGACACATTCATCTAGAAACAGCCAAATGTAAAACTGCACTTATAAAATAACACCAGCCAAGTCATCGCCCTTCAGCCTCCTGGCAAACAGTGAGCTGATGAACTCAGAACACTTAGGACTTTGGGTTTTCAGAAGCCCTAATCCAAGGCAGTACATCTTTTTTAAGGGAACTTCCTGGTGGGTTCTTTTGCTGTGGTTTCCTTCCCACCCACCTGAAGCTCATGAAAGCAAAAAATCACATCTGTCATGCAAAGCAGGACTTGTCTATAACAACTGGAATGCAACTGAAGATGGATGCTAGGAATGCTCACAGCAGACACTGCACATGGAGCTGGGAGATGACTCATTAATATTTGGCAGTGGTTCACAGGGGATCAGGGACAAACCTCCTACTCATAGTCCCTGTGCCAAGTCCTGATAGCTGGGTGTTCACTGACATCCTTCAGCAGCCTCATCAACCTGACTGGGCTAAGGTTCCAGCCAGCAATGACAGTATATCCTACTCCATATTCCTTTGTCAAGACTCAGAGTAGAGACCACTGGCAATGTACAGCTCATTAAAAGAAAAATCTTTTGTATGAGTGTCTCTGTGTATGTGGCATGGGGTGTTGTGTGTCTGTGTGTGTGTGTGTGTGTGTGTGTGTGTGTGTGTGAGAGAGAGAGAGAGAGAGAGAGAGAGAGAGAGAGAGAGAGAGAGAGAGAGAGACCTGTTCCTCTGCCTGTGTGCTTGTGCATGCATGGAGCTGTCAACTTTGGCTGATATTTCTCAGGAGCTGTATCCCCGATTTTTCTAGACAAGGCTTAAAAATCAACAAATAGCCTGGGCTAGCTGATGAGTGAATCCTAGGGATCCTCCTATCTCCACCTACTCAGCACTGGAGTTACAACAGTTCTGGGTATCTGAACTCAGGTCCTCATGCTTATTTAGTAAGCATTTTATTGACAAAGTCATCTCTACAGCCTCACACTAGTGATTTTTCCTTAAACAAGATGTGTGTATGTGTATGTGTGTAGTACAGGATCCTGGAAACACAGAGAAGTCTGAGACAGCTCTCTGTCTTTGAAACACTCTGATCTTCATCACCCATGATGTCATCTACAGCCTGGATCACAGCCCTGAAAACTATTGTTGAAAGAAATCATGTTCACCCACCTCAAGGCCAGGTAGGTTGGTTTGTTTCCCCAGTGCATAAATCTCCTTATACAAAAATATTGAATGATAACTATTTTGGTGGGTTTTTTGTTTGTTTGTTTTGTTTTGTTTCCAAGATAGGGTCTTACTATGTATCCCTGGCTGAACTGGAACAACTCACAAGGTAGAAGGAGGCAGCTTCCCTCAGCCAAAATCCTGGGCTTAAAGTTACACACCACGATGCCCAGCCCTAATGCTGTTTGTTCTTTAAAAGAACAGAAATGACTTCTTTGTCTAGCTGTCAAGATGACAGATAACTTGCTTGTGCTAAGAATGCTCCACACACTCTCTGACAGGGGCTTGGTCCTCTAAGTGTTCCTTCCACACTCCCAGGTGCAAAAGAACTCTGCCTTAATAGCTCTTGTCGCCTCTGCCATTGGCAATGGAGGTAGTATTTGAAATCTCCTAGGGCGTCTATATAAAGTTCCCTTTTATTCCTAAAGTTGAATTTTGTTTCTTTGGGTCCCTGGAGTCTCTGGAATCAGGGCACATCCTGTGGGCCCTCACTGGCATCTTTCTCAGTTCTGACTTTAGGAAGAGCTTTAGGACACCTTGATATTGAGGCAATCCATTAAATAAGCCAGGAAAGGAGGAGGGATGGCAACTGCCGTAGTTATCGCAAGGGATCTGGGATTGTCTTTTGTACCCAGTGTCTGTTCCTCTGTTTCAAGACTAGGAAAGTTGCAAAGCCAACTGAAATCACCAATGTCTCCTTCTGTGAGCAACCCACATTAACCCTTCCCACAGCCACTCCCACTTTACCCCCTGATGTTTGGAGCCAAATCTGGATTTAAAAGTACACTGTCCTTCAAGGGCAACTATAGCAGAGAGATGACAACCCATCACGGAACAGCTGACAAAGTGGCTATAGGAGAGAGCTGGGCCCTTGCTCAGAGACCTGACCAGGAAGCGTGTGCCAGAGCAGCTTACATACTTATTATGCATGAGGAATGTGTTTTCAATGATCACTCCATGGAAAAATAAGACCAACCGAACCTGCCTTAGGTTAGCATTGAGCCTCAGGCCAGAGGATGAATCAAATTTTAAAACTTGAACATCTCCACTGGCAAGGAAGGAAGGGTGAAGATCAGCTTCCATGGACAGCAGGTGCCTGTTAGATGAAGGAGGAAAACACTCATTGCCATAGTCAGGGACAAGCAGAGGACCTGGCATTGGTGGACAGAGAGAGGGGACTTTGCTCATGTTGGAGGAGATGCTGCCTAAAAAACAGGATCATGGGCCCTTTTCCTCCTTTCCACTTTTTTCCCTGTGCTGTACACACACAATTTAACATGCACAGAGGAAAGAGGACAGCCATCTCTAATTGCCCGAAAATGGCATAGTGTTTGTCCTCCCCAGTGCCTCTTGGCTCAGGTGGAAATTGCTTTCCTGATTAGTATGTTCATGCTCTGTGCTGTAAGCCAGACTGGCTTTTGTAATCATACTGATATGAACACTTTTCCGGCTGCTGGATGCTGGAATGACAGGAGTCATCTTTCTACACAATTGCTCTGCCCCAGGATGGGCTGAAATAGTGGAGAAGGAATAAGAGAGACAAGGCCAGGGACTCATGGGCCTGGTCTGTTTCCTATCTTGTGGGTACAGCTTCAGTGGTACTCTTGGAGTTGTACTGCTTTTGCTGCAGAATAATGTGTACCTTACAATGCTTATGCTGTCCACCATGCCCTGAAGTGTGTCCTGACCCTGAAGACACACATTGCTTGGTAGGTCTGGGGTGAGCTCATCTCAAAGGTACTGTGCTCAAGTTGTGTGATAGTTTACATATGTGTGTCCCATGCAAATGGACATTTTCCCAGCACTCTCTTGCCAAGGTACAATGTTTTGCTATGAAATAAATGGTGGGGAAAATTAGGTTCATGGAAAAGTTGTGGAACAATTTCTGTAACCATTACCTTGACAGGATATAGGATCGTGTAGATTCCAGCTCTAGAGGCTCTTCTGGATGTATCTGTGAGGAATTTTCTAGACTAGGTTAATTGGAGTAAGACAATCCACCCTAAAATGTGAGTGACATCATTCCATGGGATGGGGTCCTAGACTGAATGAAAAGAAAAGGGTGAGTTGGACACTAGCATTTGTCTCCCTCTGCTTACTGAATAATACCTAGTCAGTACACAGTGTGACCAGCTGCCCCAAGTTTCTGCCACCATACCTTCCCACATAGTTTACTAAACTCTCAGACTGTGAACAAACATAAGTGTTTTCTCCCTTAAGTTGTTTTTATTTATTAAATTATTATTTATTATTTTTTTACATTCCAATCCCAGTTCCCCCTCCCTAATCTCCTCCTGTTCCCCTCACCCACCCACTTTCCATCTGCTCCTCAGAGAGGGTAAGGCCTCCCCTAGGAAGTCTACTAAGTCTGTCCTGTCATCTCATTGAGGCAGGACCAAGGAACCTCTCCACCCCTAAACTCCTGTGTCTAGGCTGGGCAAGGTATCTCTCCATATAGAATGGGCCCCACTAAGTCAGTTTGTGCATTAGAGTTAGATCTTGGACCCACAGCCATTGGTTTTACATACTGCCCCAGCTACACCATTGTCACCTATTTTTAAGGGAGTCTAGTTCAGTTTTATGCAGGTTCCCCATTTGTCAGACCAGAGTCAATAATAAAAGTAACTAACATACATGACTTATTCACCCATACAATAGCCAAGGCCAGCAAAGAAATTTGGGCTACCTAAAGAATGGCCCTACTTATTTCCTTTCTATGATGTGCTATGCTGTACCTTCATGGGTCAATTTGGCTTAGAATTTGACCCAGGCTCCTAAGGAAACTCCCAAGCTGATAGTCCATAGAGCAGAGTCAAGGGTGATTCAAGTGCCCATTTCCACTATGGTTTGATTTCCAGTGTTTTTCAAGTATAGGAAACTTGATCCCCAATGTGGAGCATTGGGACTCATGCAAGACTTTGAGAGGTGGGGCCTGCTAAGGGTTTGGATCACTGAGAATATCCTTGGACTACTCTGTTTTGTTCTCAGATATACAGTGTATACTTAAGACTCTGCCATCCTTTACCCTCCATGCTCTGCCTTGCACAGGCCCCATAGCAGTGACCAACCTATGATGCACTGGACCTCTCAAACTGTGAACCCAAACAAACCTTTCAAATGTATAAGGTGATTGTCTGAGGTATGTGTGGAAGCAGACTAACACACCAGTTAGCAAACAGATGAAACAAGACAACTTTTCAAATAGTTGGAAATGAGTTGTATAGATGAAGCAAATGGTGGGCCCTCCTCCACAGTGGGAATGTATGCCTCTGCCCACCAATGCATCACCCTGGTGCAGAGCAGTGGATTGCACTTAGGACCTCTGCTTTGACAACTGGTCAATGACTGATAAAGCTTCCTGAGAAACATGAAAAGTTGTAGCCCGAACTTCAGAGTATGGAATGGTAATGAGAACCAGAATCCCTAACTCTAAATGTACTTGAGAAAGAGGGTGTGGAGAGGAGGAAAGGAGAGGGTTAGGAGAGTGTTCTTAAAAGGTGCAATTCCTTTGGGGAGAGTTGCTGTGTCTATGAACAGTAGGCAGATACGGGAAGAAGGGCCAGTGTAAAAGCTAAAACCCTACTTGCTCCAGAATGAATAGCTCTTCTCATCCAT
Source organism: Cricetulus griseus (assembly GCF_003668045.3). Taxonomy (NCBI): domain Eukaryota; kingdom Metazoa; phylum Chordata; class Mammalia; order Rodentia; family Cricetidae; genus Cricetulus; species Cricetulus griseus. The sequence goes on from NC_048596.1 coordinate 204,941,372, forward strand.
TCCCTGCTAGTAATTAATGATCCACCACCACACAACAGACCCCTTACTACTTTAATGCAGAGTGTTATTGTCTAGAGCCATCACTGGCCAGTGTTTAAGTTCTCAGGTATTATCAACCTTCATTCTTTAAAACAGAATTTCTCTGGGGGACAATGAAGTTGCCAGTTGTTTTTTTTTTTTAAACAGAATATCTCTTATTAATCTTTGACAATTTTATGCATGTAAACAATTCATCTTGCTCATACCCAGTATCTACTCCAAACTCCCACTATTCACCCCAACATATTCCCCCTTGCATGCCCAAGCCCCCATGCTTGTAACCCACCGAGTCCAATCAGTGATTGCCTGCTGTAATGTTGGCTGATCTTGTTGGCTTGATGATGTGGGCTACCATAACTGCAGTGAGTTCATGAGGACAATGGCTGTGTCATGGCCAGAAGACAACATTTCACAGTGGTCTTCCCCATCCTCTTGCTCTTACTCTTTCTCACCTCTTCTTGTTCTTAATCTTTCTCATTCTCTGCCTCTTCCCAATGCTCCTTTTGCATTGGCAGGTGTGGGTTGGAGGGGGGGCAGTGAGGAGACATAATGTTCTAACTAAAGCTGATCACTCAACAGTTGTTTATTCTCAGTACTCTGACCAGGTTTGAGCCCCTGTATTAACTGCTGACTACTATAGAGAGAACCTTCTCTGGCTAAGGTTGAGGAAAGTAATAATTATGAGTATAAAACAAATCTTTAGAGAGTAGTTTGACAACATGTCCATTTAGAAAGATAACACAGCAGTAGGTCCCTGCCTGGGGCATATGACTCAAGCCATGGGCTTTTGACTACGTTTATACTTTTGAGTATTAATTCCTTTCTCTGGAGCAGGCCTCACATCCAATCCAAAAACAGTTGCTCATCCCCAAAACCTATGTGCCACAATCGCACCAGTGGGTGGCAATTGGTTGGCAGAAGACTTTTACTCTAACACACAGAATGCACTGCTAGGCCATAACTTAATAGTTTTTCTTCTTCGGTGGCCTGCACACTACCTACTGACACTATGAAAGTTAGCCAAAGAGAAGGAAATTTTGTAATTTGTTCCAGCTTGGTTTCTTTGTCTTGCAACCAAAGTATGTTTGTCTTCAGCAAAAGGTTCTTACCATCTAGTTCTGGAGGGCAACAAGAGCCTGTGTTGTTTTGGAAGCCTCTGAGGCCTCGCTGACTAATAAGTCATAGGGAAGTATCTGATGCCTAGAACTGAGATTTTCATTTAATAACCATGTCTTCTGGGTTATTAAAGCATTGTCCATCCATTCAGGGTACCTGTGCTCAAACTCTTTTAATATATATAATTTTTCTAATTATATATATATAATTCTAATTATATATTCTAATATATAATTAATTATAATTAATATATAATTATTAGTAATTATTAGTAATTACATATAATACATAACAACACATAATCAAAAATAAATATCTGTTGTATATAAATATATTTATATATAATTATATAATTATAAATATATTCTATATATAATTAGTTTACAAAGTAGTTGGTTTCTATAACCCAGCTCCATTTTCTCCTATCCTATGTCTCCCCATCCCCCCAACAACTTTCCTTAAACTTTTAACAGAAATGAAGTTTAAATATTGCTCTGTGTGTTCATCTGGGCACTTGTGTGTGCAGGTACATGTACATGTGTGTGTGAGTGTGTAGGACACTGGTTAAACTTGAGTGTCTTTCTAAATCACTGTCCACACTCATTTTTGTTACAAGGTAGACTGGCTGATCAGTGAGTTGCATGAATCCCCCTGCCTCTTCCTCCTCAGCACTGGGACTGTAGAACTGCACTGCAGTATTCCCAGAGTTCTCTCTTCCTGCCAGAATCATGACAACATGAAAAGGACAGAGAAAGATTATACACCATGTCTGAATCGATCTTCCACCACAGGGGATCATGTTGGTGACACTCGGGCAGAAATTTCTCCAGAGCTCTGAGGGTGGGAAAACCACATTCATACACCAAATAAATCAATATTCATTATTTAGTGAAACTGAGATACATTTATGGAATCTAGACCTTATTTTCCTAAAGCTGGCCTCCTGAGGGTAGGACAGAAGATTTTCAGATCACGACAGCAATGACTTGACTGTAAGTACTGCACAGGGTACTATGGGAGTATTCAATGTGTGCACGTAATGGGGGGAAGTATGCAATGTGTGTGTGGAAAGGAGTTTCAATGTGTGCATGGGTATATGGGAGTATCAGTGTGCACGTGGGTAGTTTGGGGGATTTGCAAGGTGTGTGGATGAGGTATGCAAAGTATGGGGAGGGGGATGCCAAGAGCAGCGTTAGTTACTTAGCTCATAGCTACAACAAAATAACCTGACAAAAGCAACTTAAGTGAGAAAGTTGTTTTTTTTTTTTTTTTTTTTCTGGTTTACAGTTTGAAGGTACAGTCCATCATGGCCGGGAAGGCATGCTGCTCGTAGCACATTGCAGCTCCTCACATTGCATCCTCAGTCAAGAAACAGAGAGAAATAATTCCTGGTGCTCACCTTGATTTCTCCCGGTTCTTGGGTCTAGGATCCATGCCTATGGGATGTTGCCCACTTTTAAGGTTTAGGTTAGGTAATCCCACTTCATTTAAACTAATCTAGATAATCCCTCAAAGATGTACCTAGGTGTTTGTTTCCATGGTGACTATAAGCCCCATCAAGTCAGCAATAAAGATTAATCATTTCAGGGACTCACTTGGATTTGGCCAATAGTAAAGGTAGCCATAGAAATATTGGCCCCACAGGGTTCCTTGAAAAAAGATTAATCATTTCAGGGACTCACTTGGATTTGGCCATTAGTAAAGGTAGCCACAGGAATATTGTCCCACAGGGTTCCTTGAAGCTGAGATTTAAAGGTTGAGAAGGGATCCGGCAAAGAGAATATAGAGAATGGTAAAGAATTATAGACATGCCAGTTCTGTGGCCCTGAAGTAGAAACTTGTTATTCAAAAAGAAGTGAAATGTGACTGATGTGGGTGGGGAGAGGAACGGCGCCAAAGCCAGGGAGCAAGCAGAGATAGCTGGTACAGGTGGTCATGGGTGTGTGTTTGTTGCTGATTTCACCATCTAGCCTCCATCCGTTTCTACTTAGGAACATTGCCCACTATGCATGACATCTGCCATTTGCACAACAGTATTTTCCTTTTAAGAATGAAGGATGAGCAGGGGAGACCCTCTACCCAACTCCTGGCATCAGCTATGTATGTAGTCACAGGATCCAATTCACTCATCCTTGGATCTTGAACCCAGAGCAAATAATGTAAAGCCAAAGGAGGAATTTCACCATCCCTTGGAGCATCCTGTGATATTAGACAGTGTCAGTAGCAGTAGCAGGTTCTCAGATCATTTCTTACATCTGTCAGATCATGTCTGTCCTCACTTAAGGGAGTCAGTGAGGTATACCTTATAAAGAGTACTCTCTTTGTGTTTAAGAACATTAAAACTGCTCAAAGGCTCGGACATAGTTCTGTCAGTAAAGTATGTGTAAAGGGGTCAAGGTCCCCCCCCAAGAGCCACATGAAAAAGCCCAGCATCTTCATAGTACCAGAAGCTTCCATGCAAGCTTCCAAAGAAGGAGGGCAATAGCCTTACCTAGTTATGCTGCCTATGAACCACTACAATCATCAGCATTGCACAATAACCTCAAGGATGCAGTAGTGGCACACATACCTTGGCAGTAACCAACAGCTCTTTAAATTGGACTTAAGACCTGCTCAACAAGAATAAATTATGCCTGACACAGGTAACCAAGGAATACTGAGAGCAGGAGAAATATTCTTCCCATGGACATGCACACCAATTAGTTTTCCAACACCAAATGGTCAGCCTTGAAAATGTACATACAAGTAACAGTATACATACTGAGCAGGTTGTATTTATATATCAAAGATATATATATATATATATATATATATATATATATATATACATGTTTGTATGTAACAACAATTAATGAAAAGGGGGACAATGTGTTTGAAAGAGAGCAAGGATGGTGTATGGGAGGGTTTGAAGGGAGAAAAAGGAAGAGGGAAATGATGTAATTATAATCTCAAAAAACAAAGGAAATAATTTTTAAAGTACTGAGGGAGAACATGGTGAGAGAGCAATGATTTTTTGTAGTTTGGAGGATTAACAGCTCTTATAACTGAATAAGATATGTGGACTTAAAAAATACCAGCATAATATCTTGAATTTATAATCACAGCACTAAGGAGGTAGAGATAAGCAGATCTTTGGAGCTCCCTGACCAATGCAGTTAGAAGCCCTGTCTCAAAAACAAGGTGGAAGGTCTAGAGAACTGACTGCCAGTAAAGGCTAGAGTTTGGTCCATCACCATGGAAAAGCTGATTTCAGTGGCACATACCTGTAACAGTAGCACTGGGGAGGTGGAGGTAGTAAGAGGATCAGTGGGGTGTGCTCAAAGGCCAGCCTCATTGAATCAGTAAGCTGTAAGTTCAGAGAAAGACCCTGTCTCAAAAATATGCTGTACTGATAAGATGGCTCAGTGGGTACCTGAGTATGGTCAAGTCTGACATCCTGAGTTCAATCCCCAGAGCCCATATACTAGAAGGAGAGAGAACTGATTCCACACGTTGTCCTCTGATCTCTACATGTGAGCTGTGGCGCGCGCACACACACACACACACACACACACACACACACACACACACACACACACACACACACTTTTTCCCTTTTTAGGGTTCTTTAACCCAGCATGTGGACATGGGGATGTTGGCTGTCAACTGAAAAGCATCAGAATCCATGACAGGATCTGCCCAGAGAGTAACAGGAGTGAATATGAATTTAAGCCCTCTTTCTAACTGTAAATTACGTCTCCATTGCCTTAGTTAAGTCTGTTGCTGTGATAAATACCATTATTAAAAGTATCTTGGGGAAGAAAGGGTTTACTTCATCTTATAGCTCTGTTCATCATCCATCACTGACTAAAGTCAAAGCGGAAACTGGAGGCAGGAACGGATGCAGAGCTCATGAAGGAGTCCTGCTTACTATCTTGCTCCTCACAGCTTGATCAGTCAGAACTACCAGCTCAGGGGTGGCTGGACCCCCCACATCAATCATTGATCAGGAAAATACACCACAGGCTTGCCCATGGAGCAATCAGGTAGAGATATTTTTTCACCTTAGGTTCCCTCATCCCAAATGGCTGTAGCCTGTTGACATAAAAACTAGCTGAAACATTTATCATTTGTTTGGTCTTTACATGAAACAAGAGAAGTAACTACTGTTATTTTCCTTCTTTACCCCCAAAAGAGAGTGTACCAAAAGAAGCCAAATGGTATTTTTTTTCAGTGTAAAACGGCTAATTAACAACAAGGCAAGCATGAGAGAGAACCAGTCTTCTGACTCAGTGTGACTTCTGTTAGCCCTGCCATGAGTGCAATGTCCAGAATCAGTAACAGACAGCACTTTTCACAAGCTCCATGTTAGAGCCAGCAAAGAAGACTTCTATACATGAAAACACCACAAAAAATCCTGGAGATCCTGTGTACAGACCTGCACTATTGACAACACATGGCAGAGCCACATGAAGACAAGATAGCATTCCCAGAGTACAATGTGACTACAAAGGCTGCTCCCAGCAGGTTAGTATTTTTAGGTCCACAAATGTGCATAGCCACAGAGGCCATGTTCTCATCAGGAAAAAGTTTGAAGTTGTCATATAACAAACAGCAAGGGGAAAAAAAGACTAGTTGATAAAAGGGACGAATGTCATGTTTTATAGTCTTCGGGAACAGTAAAGATTTAGGGTCGAACCCTGATGAAATTCTAGTTAAGACAACCCCAGCTTGGAGGATAACAGCAGTAAAATTAAGCAAGTGTGTTGGGCAGCTTTCCATCATTGTGACCAAACACCTGAGATCAATCAGCTTGCAGGAGCAAAGGCTCATTTGTGAATACAGTTTTGGGGAGATTAATCCAGTCACTCAGCTGTATTGTTTCTAAGCCTCAGTGAAAACCCATGGATACAGGGTCACATGATGAAGCGAAGCTGCTTACACAGTGGCAACCAGGAAGCAAGAGGAAGGAGGGGCTGGGGCTAAAATACCCTTTCAAAGACCCCTCAGTCACCTCCCTCCTGACTAGATCCCACGACCTGAAGCTGCCATCCCTCCCAATTGTCAGTTAAGAGACGATTCCATCAATATATTTATCCACTGATGAGACCACAGCCTTTAAGAGCTAACCCACATGCATTGGGGGAGAGCCTTCAACATATTAGTGTTGAGGACTTTTTTGTTTTTGGTTTTTCGAGACAGGGTTTCTCTGCATTGCTTTGGAGCCTGTCCTGAAACTCACTCTGTAGACAGAACTCACAGAGATCGGCCTGCTTCTTCCTTCCGAGTGCTGGGATTAAAGATGTATGCCACCAAGGCCCAGCCGTTGGGGGACATTTCAAAGTCAGATCATAACAAAGTAACACTTGGAAAGTTCTAGCACAGGCCTAACATGGCATAGACTCTCCATTATATGTTCATTCTTTCATTTGGTTTCTAATGACATTGGAAGGTAAGTGGGGTCAAAGGACATTCTGATACCAGAGGCTGTGGCACAAATCTATGTCAGTCAGGGCTCTGGGTACAGCCACCAGGCAGAGATGTGTAAGGGCCTCTCACCTCTTCTCTGGAGCCATCTCAGTGTTGTGATTTTTTTCTCCCATACAAGATATCTGAAAATTCCAAAACCCATTTAGCTTTCGGGGCTGTTGGAAGAAATTGTCATTTGAAGTGAAACAAACCATTTTGATTTCTTCTGCTTTTTCTCACCCCTCCCCCAAACCAATAGATAAGATGGGTTGGGGGCTTTTCTTTATTTTTGTTTTTTCAAGGAAAGGAAACACAACCACAGTAATTCTTTTTATAAATAAGTAGTATTTTCTTTTCCATGAAAACCAAATATTTTTCTAAAAGCAAATTTCATTATCCCAAATATTTGACAAGAGAAAGCTGTGAGATTCCAAAGGAGTCAGTCAGCTGTGTAGATCGACTTTTCAAGTGAAAAATAAACCTTTACTTAACAGATGTCAGGACTGTGTCTTTGAGAGATAATGACAGTTTTACAGTAGTATGATGGCAGAATTTCTAAGGAGAATGAGAAAAGTTTTGGTGCCAACTCTAGAAAAAGTTGACAACATGATCATTAACAATCAACTAAACTGAGGAAAGCAAAACTGAGTGTCTTAAGGATTTATTGTGTTTTATTAGACAGCAGAAATTGTTTCATAAATGGTGAAATGCACCTTGCAAAAGGGAAGAACCTTCCTGGCGGGGAGTGAAGCAAGTGAAAGACCCACCTTCCTCCATATCACCAAAAATGAAGGTGATTGAAAATGAACTCCAAGGCTTCAGATCAGTGATCAAGCAGACATGGAAGGCTTGTGCATTTAACATGGGTGTATAGGTACATGAAAGTGCATGTGTATGCATGCATGCGTACACATGAATGTGCATGTATGTTTATGCATATGTGCACAAGGATATGTGCACACACTCATGTGTGTGCAGGTGTGTATACGTGTATACATGCATTGATTGTTTGGGTGTGTACACATGTGCGCACAGATGTGTGTGTACATGTATGCACACCCATGTGCATTTGTAAGTACACACATGTGTTTGTGTACATGCATATGAGCATGTGTGCGTGAGCATGCGTGTACATGTCTGTTCACACGAAGCATGTATGTTTAAGTGCAGTTACATGTATCAGTGGCCATGGAGGTCAGGAGACAATCTTGGAAGTCATTCTTCAGGAGCTACTCACCCTGTTTTTGGAGACAGGGTCTCTTACTGGTGAAACTTGCAAGTAGGCTAGACTGTCTGGCTATCAGGCCCCAGGGAACTGCCTGTCTCCTGCTCCCCAGCACTGGAATTGCAAGCCTATATCACTATATCTAGCTTTTTGTACATGGGTTCTGTAGATTGAACCTGTATTTTTATATTTTCAAGGCAAATACTGTGTTGATTGAGCGGTCCCCACAGCCCACGGAAGGGCTTCAGACTCTACTCCACCAGCAAACACAAGCTCTGTAATGCTAACAGGTACATTCCAACACTAGCATGTCATTCCCAGTCACCACAATGTTTACAAGAATTGAGATGGTTTTTCAGGCTTTTTGCCCAAAGCAAATACTGCTTGCTCCATTCCAATCTCCCACTGTCTCCAGAATTCCTTCTGCTTACAGCCAAGTGGCTATGGAGGTGGCTCTGTGCTATCCACCCTAACTTCTCCTCAAGTCCTTGCTTCTCCAGGCTGCTCTCTTCCTCATCTAGACGTCCGAAGGCTACTCCTCAAGTTTCCGGCATTGGCCCTGGTAGCCACCAAATGATACACCCACCTCAGAGGGCATTCTTTTCTGGACAGCTGACTATGGGAAAGACTGGAAAACACTTTACCTGAAGAGTGAGGTCAGAATTAAGTGAGAACATCAAGTCCTCTTTATTGCCTTCTTTTCACAGCTGACCTGGACTCTCAGAGCTTCTCAGCTTATGACCCATAAGCCCAGGAAAGGGGAGGTGTGTTAGGGGAGAACTGTGTGAGACAGATGGACTGTGCTAACAAGGCACCTAAGACAGAACTTTCAAAAATGCAAGTGCCCTCATCAGTGTATGTACTCATCACTCATGTGGGACATGAAGAAACAGCCTGGGGAGGACACTTTCCAGCTTCTCCAGTCAATCTTTTATATCCCAGATCACCCATTTAGGGGTCACCCATCCATCCATCAGTCCCACACAGAGAGAATTGTATTAACTGGGTTCCTCCCAGAAGGAGGAGAACACTTTAGGTTGTCCTAGATTTTACACTTAAACGAAATTGTGCAATCTACAGAGTTCTGTGTCAGATTAAAAGGAAAAAGACATAAGTCATCACAGCGAAAATGGAGCACACACAATTACTGTCACCACCGACATTGATATGAGGGTGCTGCTGTGGCAGGAGAGTGGAGAGTGACATCAAGATTAACAACTGATGCCCCAGTACACTTTCCCTTGGAGGGTAATGATCAACCAAGAGCCAGGCACCATTGTGGTGGGTGAATATATGGTATGGAAATGGGAGGGAGGGATGCAGAGAGGTTCATGTACTGGGGAAAGAGGCAGATCCGAGGAGTTGAAGGCCATGGGGAGCCCACTGACATGGGTGCCTGCCTGTCACTGGGGCCATGGTGATGTCCAGGCCTGGACTGCTGCTAGGGGCCATGTCTAGGTCCGTGGCCCAGATGCTGCCATAGTGGCCTGTGTTGATATCCATGGCTCCTGTTGCTACCAAGGGCCTGCAGACACCTGGAGGCTGGGCTGCCACCTGTGACCCTGTCTGTGTCTGGAGGGTGTGCCCCCATGGGAGCCGATGCCAATCTGGGAAGCCTGTGCTACTACCTGGGTCCATGGTGATGTCTGGGGCCATGCCTGGGTATATGGCCCTGCTGCAACCAGGTTCTGTGTTGATGTCGGTGGTTCCTTTTGCCACTGAGGGCCATGCAGAGGCCTCTAATCTGGGCCAACACCTGAGGCCATGCTGGTGTTTGAGGTTCATACTTCTGCCCAGGCCATGCAGACCTGGGTAGTATTGCTGCCACCTGGGTCCATGGTGATGTCCCAACCTTAACTGAGGCTGAGAGCCATGTCTAGGTCTGTGGCCCTGCAATAAGCAGAGTCGTGTTGATGTCCATGCCCCTGTTACCATCAAAGGTCTAGCAGATGCCCGGGGTCTAGGCTGACACCATGGTACTCAGAGTGCCATGCTGTCACTAAGGCCAATCTGGGTGACCTTCAATGCCAGCTAGAGCGATGATAACATCCAGGCCTAGGCTGTTGCCAAAGGGCATGTCTGGGTCTGTGGCTCTGCAGCAACCTCAGTCTGTATTGATGTCTGTGGCTCCTATTACCACCAAAGACAGTGAGGATAGGGTTGCAGAGTTGGCCCCACCCCTCACTGGCTGCAGCACTGAGGATAACTGGCCCTGACCCTCACCAGCCGCAGCACTTGGGAGAGCAGACCCTGCACCTCACCTGGGCAGCACAATAGGGCCAACCCTGTTGACGGGCACATAGGTGATCGGGTCCTGAGGGTGTGAGAGTAGAAGACACCACCCCCACCACTCACCCCTTCACTACTTTTCTGCCATATGGTAGAATGGGTGAGAGAAAGACACCCCCTACCTCTTGCCACCTGCAGCAGTAGGGAGAGCAGACCTCTAGGGCACGAGAGCAGGTGAGCTGGCCCTGCAAATCACCAACTGCAGCACTAAGGAAAGTGGACCCTGCACTACCCCCCAGCACAGACAAACCAGTAAAGCTGGCCCTGGTGGTATGTGTGCAGGTGAACCACCACCAAGGACATTGAGAGCAGGAGAACTGGTCCTACTCTTTGCTGGTTGCTACAGGGGTAAGTTAGCTGGGGCAGTACTAGAGAGCTCACCTGCACAGTGATGATGAGGGAAAGCTGGCAGGCTGACCAACCCAGGTACCACCCAGGCCCAGAACCAGGGGAATGGGCTGGCTCATCCCATCATCCACCTCATCTATGAACTGCTGAAGCAGATCTAAAGCTGCAGGATCTTCATGACACAGGAAAACAACAGGATGTCCAAGAGGAGTCCTAATGAGGGCCCAGCATTGATAGTGTAGCAGAATCCAGAGGCCTTGAACCAGACCAATGACTCATTGCAATGAACACTCACAAGTAAAAATATATGGACTAAAGGATATACTGTGTGACTCGCCATGTCACACTACAGCTTCCATGCCAAAATCTTTTCCTTTCTTTTGTTTTTGTTGTTTTGTTTGTTTTTGCTTTTTGCTTTTTTTGTTTTGTTTTTCCTTTAAAATTTATTTTATTTTGGGGCAAGGTTGCAAGGGCAGGGGGCATGTAAAAAGGGACAGGGAGATGAATGGGATCAGGATGCATGATGTGAAATCCACAAAAAAATCAATAAAAATTTTAAAAAGAAAGATTAACAATTGACAAAAACAGAGTGGAAACCCCTCCCCACCTGGGCTATGTCTAACAAATAGAACATGCCCAACAAAAGCCCTGAGGGTACAAACAGAGGGATGGTGCTCTGTAGTATCTACAAAGGGTGCTGAGATTTGTTCCAGTGGGTCGGAGTGTTTGCCTTTCCAAGTTCAGGAGCCAATATGGGCTCTCAGTTTCTCCATTTCTTTTCTTAATAAACTGTCTCTGTTTCTATTTTTAACTGTGTACCCCAGTTACAATTCTTTGTCCCATGACACAAGAACCGGGATGTTTTCTCAGATGCTCTCAGAACTCTGACCCTGCCTGTGAACCCATGTACAGCTGGTGTGCAACACACTCACACTCAGTGATTTCTGAGATGGTCATATTAAGTTGGACCATCTTGATAACTGGTTTCCGTTTGTTTTTTCCTCTCTTCATTTGAAGATAATGTGCCTGCCTTCTGTAGGTTTAATTAAACACATATGATTCAATACAAGCTTAAGCAGCCCAGAGTTACTTCCTGGATCAGAGTGAGACTGAGAACATTCTAGTTGGTTCTGCATGGTCATGTGTGCTAGCATCACAATTTCAGTTGGTCATTCAGCAAAGGTACCTGAGACCTCTCTTTCCCCTGAAGGCTTGAGAACATTGAGGGGATCATTTTTATCTGCCTTACAGAGTGTCTGGAACAAGATGAACCATAGAATGACAGCCAAGTCTTCTTAGTGTATAATAATGTATAATCTAAATTCTTGGCAAGTTTTATAGGTCATGGGACTCAACTTACTATGTAATGATTATCAAGATGAAGTTATGAGAGCCCAGAGCTTTGAATATTAAAGGTTCATAAAACACTGATATTCTTTCAGAAAACTTCTCTTTTCATCCATGGGTGGCAAATAGTATCCCTGCCTGCCAGGCATACTTTATACCAGAATAAGACAGTATAAATTTGCTTTATATTTTATAAATTTGTAACCACCACAGCAGGAATTAAGATCCTCTAGGGAAACACCTGTGCCCTCCCTTTGTTTGTCAGACTACTGAAACTATGGACTTCAAGGAATTGGGATTTCCTCAGGAGTCTCAGGCTGGGAGAAGGAAAAGGCTGACCTGGTGCCAGCCAGAGGAAGACATTTCAGATAGTTGTGGCAACTTTTCAGATCAGCTTGCTGAAGACTTGCAAGCTGAGACAATGAGACAATGACAAGTCAGTGATGGGCAGAACCACAGCTTGACCAGAACTGCTTTTCTATGCATACTTGCCATGTATGCAAACCCTATCTTATGTCAATACCATTAATATGGACTTGTGAGGAAGGATGCCACTGGACTTCTTTGTTTCCATCCCCAAAGAACCGTGTTAAATAAATAAATTAAAATTAATTATGTCCATCAGCCCTAAGCTGACAGTTTAAACCGTGCTTCCCCTGATGATGAAAGGGAGACTGGAGATAGGTCTAGGAAGGTTTTCAACATTGACCACTGTGAGTCTGCAATTTTGGGGGGAATCTCACAAACAAGACTTTAACTAGTTTTTCATAGTGAAAAAAATCTTGATTTTCTGCATCCCTGTAACCTCATCAGCTGTGATCCTCTTCAATGCATAGGAACCACCCAGGGTTTAATTGAGGTTCCTTGGTAGTCCTTGAGGTGTAGCTTGGGAATACATCAAAACTGCACGTGTGGCTAGTGAAAAGACACTCGTGTGACTGTTAGGAAATTCATGCCTACTCTTGGGAGTGTCCCTATCCCCTCTTCTTTGACTGCCACTCATTAACCACTTCTCCATGCTTAAATTTATGTTAAAATTTCCTCGTTCTGGCTCATCTTGAAATTCTTTTCTCTAGTGGACTCAGGAATGCCATCTTCACCTCAGTGGGGGGTCTCAGATAAAGAGAACTCCTGGCTACTGCAAGTGCAGCATGGAGCTGTGTCTGTGCAACACCCACTCCGCACCCCCAGTCCATGGGTAGTGCCTAGCAGAGTCCCTGCATGGTAAGGACTGGTGGGGGAACTTGATATCTATGCATGTCCTTGTGTCCTTGGGGTTCCTGATGGCAGTCTCTTACAGAATCTAGAGATAGAGAACACACAGGTCCTGGACATGCTGTGTTCATTCTTGCTTCTCTCTGACAACCCTGGTCCATGCCAAGTTTCAAGTATTTTTTTTTTCTTCTGCCACACCAGATCTCTAATGGATTTAAAAAAGAGTATTCATGTTCTGTTTGGCCCACCCACCTCCCATTGTAAAGAATAACACTCTAGCTCTCTATATCTCATCAATAAAAAAGGCCATGGGCTGACTGTGGGCTGGCCAGATGGTACACTCTAAAACTAAGCTCATCTGGTCACCAAGAGCATCTCTTGCTACACTTTTTGGTTTGGCATTGAATTGCTTAGTTGACATCTTGCAAGGCAACTTTTGTTTCATGTGTGTCCATGAGGACTACTGTTTTATTCATTTGTTTTCTTACAATTGCTTTGTTGTGTTTCAGTGTCAGAATTAGCATAGCCTTTCAAATGATGTAATGAGTTCTGGGACAGCTTAGGCTACACTCTCCCCACTCTGCTCACTGAGTCTTGTCAGTCCTCGCTTCACAGTTTCATGGAACACACCAGTGGAACCATCTGGCTCTGAGTGCCGTTGTGGGACACTTTTATTGGGAGATTTAATTTCTCTAATAGATAGATGACAATTCAGATTTTCTGTTGTTGATGGTTTAAATCTGTTTTGCTAAGTGTTTGCCAAACCATGTGCTCACTTGTAGATTATCAAATTTATTTACAAAAACTTCCTTCCACATTATCTTGTGCATACAATGGAACACTTCTGAATGCCATTCCTGTGAAAAGTTAGGCCTTGTTATTCTTACTTCTTGATTATGTCATTTGTAGATTACCAATTTTGTGGACCTTTCAAAGGGCCAAATTTTGCTTTGTTAATATTCTCTTTTTTATTAGTATTTCATTCCACTTCCTTTCAGTTTAACATGGCATTCTTTGATTCTAAGGTAGGAGCGTGTTTATTAATGCTAATTTTTTGTATTACTGAGGCAAAAACAATCATTAATTTTAATTTATACCCTCCTTTAACTGCATGCTACAAATTTAAAAGAGCTGTATTTTAATTGTTAATTCAAATTAGAATGTTTTTAGCTATAATTTTAAAAACTCATAGGTTTAGAAATGCCATATATCTTAGTTAGGTTTCTATTGCTGTGATAAACATCATTTCAAAATCAACTAGGGGAGGAGAAGGTTTCCATTACCTACCAGATTGCAGTCCATCACAGAGAACAATCAGGGCAGGGCTCAAGCAGAGGCCATGGAGGAACATTGCTTACGGGCTTGCTTCTCATGGCTTGCTCAGTTTTCTCTCTTATACCATTCAAGACCATCTGCCCAGGAAGGTCTGCCCACAATGGTCTGGGCCTTCCAATATCAATCATTACGCAAGAAAATGAACTACTACAGGTTTGCCTACAGGCAATCTGGATGGAGGCATTTTCTGAATTGAGGTTCCTCTTCCCAGATAACTGTAGCTTGTGTCAAGTTGCCAAAACAAAAACAAACGCCACAAAACAAGCTACTACATCTCACTAGCATTCCAATGTTGGTGGCTTCTCTAGGTGTGCTATTGGTTTCTAACTGAACATATTGTCAGCCATTATGTACCCTAAGGCTTCAATTGTTTGGAACTAACTCTTACTTTGTGGCTGTCTTGGTTAGATTTTTTTGTTGTTGTCCTCAAAAATGACATAATCAGGTCATATGGAACTTCAGTTGAGAAAAGGCTTTCATTAACCTGGCCTATAGGCAAGTCTAAGACATTTTGTTTCATTAGGAGAGCCTTTTTAAAATTGAAAATGGATTTTAATGTGATATATTCTGATTGCTTTCCCCTCTTCCAATCCCTCCTAGATCTCCCCCTTCCTCACCAAGCCAAATCCACACCCTTTCTTACATTCTAATTAGGATACAAATGGACATCTAATAACGATAATAATAGTAATGATGATAATGATAAATAAAAACAAATAAACCAGAATAGACAAGATAAACAAATAGGAAAACAAATAAAAAGTTCAAGAAACACATATAGACAGGACATTTTCTTGATTAATGACTAATGTGGGAGGGTCCAGCCCACTGTGGGTGGTACCACCCAGAGCCAGCACATTGGTTTGTATAAAACCACAAACTGAAAAGGCCACAGAGAGTAAGTCAGTAGGTAGTGTTTCTTCATGGTCTCTGCATCAGTTCCTGCATCCAGATTCCTACTTTGACTTCCTGCTCTGACTTCCTTTCATGATGGCCTATAAGCTATAAACAGAAAATAAGACCTTTCCTCCTCAAGTTGCTCTCAGTTATTCTATTTTATCACAAGGTAAGACAATATATGCTCTTTTGTCGGCCACTCATAGGTGAACAGAATGTGCATTCTGAAACACTTTTTCATGTTCTACACATGTCAGTTAAGTCACATTGGTTGACAAGGTTCAGGTCATCCATATATTTTAAGTTTATTTGAATAAATGGCTTAACAATTGCCAAAAGAATGTTCCAGAATTCTCCCAACAGAAGAACTTATCTGATGTGGGACTTTACTTCCTATGTTTTGAGAATGTATTAAGTCCAGTTCATGTAGGGATGTTATATATTCTCAATGAATTAGGTTTTTAAACCCATATAAATTATTCCCTTTTGAAATAATCTGTTTCCTGGAATCAAATTTGTTGTGTATTGATATAGCTATGCTTGCTATTTTTTTGCAATTTTTCACATTCACTTTCCCAATCTTTTAGTCCCAACCTTATATAGTAGCATAAATTGGATCTTAAATTTTAAACATGCATTCTAAAAAATCTCCAACTTTTTATTTGTACACTTAGACCACTTGAATTCAATGTACTGATGGCTGTATCTGGCATTTTCTAGTGATGAATACAAGACGTAACAGAATAGCCTAAATTTACCAAAGTCCTTTTTAAAGCATTGAGTGACTCAATTTTAATTTTAATTTGTCTTCTTGAGAATGGCACACTGCTCTAAGCAGTAACCAAAGCACACTGTTTTAGATCAGGGATTTCTTTGCCAACACAAATATAACATCAGGACATTACTCAGAGATGTGTCTAGTGAAAACTGAGCACAAGAAAAACCTATGTGGCATGAAATCTTTCTGTAACTACACACAGGATGATGCTACCATTTGATGGGCTGACTGTGCAAATCGGTGAAAGCAGTGTTCGATTCCAAGTCTGTACTGAGTCAATATTTTCCCACCTCCTACTTCTGTTTCTGACTCTCCGATTCACACAATGCACCTGTGCCTTCACGTTTCCCAGTGTGCAAGCATATTCACAGCAGTGTGATTCCACCTGCTCTCTGCCACAGTCCTGAGGCTCACATATTATGCCTACATATGGAATCAATGTTTAACTCACAATGTCATTTCTGAGGATTGTGATTAACAGCACTTGCTGCTAGAGAACCTGAGTTCCTTTCTCAGTGTGGCGGGGGCTCACAACGGCTCATAACCCCAGATCCAGAGAATCTAACAACTTCAGGACAGCATGGGTATCTTCACACACATGCACACACACACACACACACACACACACACACGCAAAAAAAACATCACTTCAAGTTGAAACTAATAGCTGTCACTTAGGAACTTAGAGGAGGAAAGAAACAAAACTCCTTGTGTCTCCATTTCCCATTCTTAGTGGACTGCATTCTTTCCCATGACCTCACCTCTGTATGGCATAGTGTCCCTTCAGCCCAAGAACATCTTTATTATTTTCCTCTTACAATTCAGTTCTGCTGACATAACTTCCTAGGCTTCATTCATCTGAAAAAAGTCTATGCTTCAGTCATGGCTTTGTGGAATGTTTTTAATTCATGTTCAATCATGCATTGACATAACGTTTTCTTTAGTTTCTAGCATTTAATTTTTTATTCCATTGTCTTCTGGACTCTATTATTTCAATCGAGCAGCCGTCACTTATGCTGCTTCACTTTGCCTGCGGTTTTTGGATTTATGTACTTATCTTTGTGTTTCAGAGGTTTACCCTACCATGGCGCACACTGTGTTCCTCCGCATTTTTCTCACATGTGACTCATCAAACTTCCTGCATGTAGACATGATTTTCCATCATCTCCATGACTGGTTGAGCTATCATTTCTTAGTATCTTCACCTCTTTGCCTGGGTTTCCAATTACATAGAAATTAGATATTTTACACTATGCCACACATCTCTGAGGACTGTGTTTCTATTCACCTTTATCCTCTCTGACAAAATTGAATCATTCTATTCCCCAGTCCTTTGCTATGACCCTGCATTTTCAATCTATTAAGTCCCTCTGAAGATTTCTAAAAACCAAGTTGCTGTATTCTTTTGTTTAGGGATCCTTGCCTCTTCCCTTTCCTTCTTTCTTCCTTTATTTTATTTATTTTATTTTATTTTATTTTATTTTGAGACAGTATCTCACTACAAAGCCTAGGCTAGCTTTGAACTTGTAACTCTCCTGCCCTTGCCTGCTGTGCTAAGATTATAGACATGGACCACCTCACCCAGTTCCCCACCCCCCACTTCTTGCTGAGATTTCCTAGTATTTTGTTACAGAAACTATATTCTTAAAAAAAATTTAAAGTGTGCCTGTGTATGAGAGTAAAAATGCATGCGTGTGTGTGTGTGTGTGTGTGTGTGTGTGTGTGTGTATGTGATAGCCCAGGCTGTCACAGAACTAATAATCCTTCCTCTTCTTCAACATCATTTCCTACCTGTATGTACCACTAATTTTTAAAATACATCTATTAAACCTTCTTTAATATTCTGTATCTAGTCTTCCTGGATACCCACTTTCTGTTTGTTTGTTGTATTAGCTATGTGTGTATATTTTTGTGGGCTTTCCCCCCATGGTTGATGATTTTCCTAGTATCTTCAGCAGCATGAATGACATCCCTGCGAGTCCAAGGGTTCTGCTGCTTTCCTCTGTATAGTATAGATTGTCACTCACTACCTAATTAAGATAAATTCCTACAGATGTGATTTTGCCTTTTTAGCACACATATCGATTAAACCTCAGGGAGGACTTTCTGGTACTAAATATCAAAGTGAAAACCAGGTCCTTCACTCTGGCTGGGTCAAGGCTCCATTATCTCTCAGCACATCCCAACCTCTGGTAAGTCAACCCAATTTCTCTCCACTGCTGCTCCATCCTCGGTTTGTGCCTAGCCAACCTCATGAAGACTTATTCTGCCACCGTAAGCCTCATACTCTGGGCATCCTGCTTATAGATTGTGTCCACAACTGCCCTGAACTTAGTTTCTAGGCATCTATTTATGCCAGAAAGCCATTATGATTCTCACCTTTGCCTGAGGTCTGGCTTGCTGTGATAGGAG
This sequence comes from Cricetulus griseus, assembly GCF_003668045.3. Taxonomy (NCBI): domain Eukaryota; kingdom Metazoa; phylum Chordata; class Mammalia; order Rodentia; family Cricetidae; genus Cricetulus; species Cricetulus griseus. Next base: position 204,959,821 of record NC_048596.1, read on the forward strand.
ACAAGGCAGAAGGCTGGTGTGAAGGAAAGTTTATCTCTCTTAGGAATAGTAAGGCTTGTACTGTTTCTCAATGCCCACACCAGTTCCCTCTTGTATGTTGTCTGGTTTGTGCTTATTACAGTACAGGGTTACACTGCCCTGCACAGAGGCACGCTGCAGTAGCTTTCCTAAACGTTTGCCACATTTTGTTCCAAATGCTTTGGTTCTTCGGGTTCTTTTGTGGCTGTGAATCTTACATGGATGGCATTTTCTTCTTCAGTTTTAATGGAGAATATCATTGGTGTATTGACAGTGCATTAACTCTGTATGTATTTATACATAAAACTTGCATATTTGTATATTTATATATACACATTTATTTTGAGTCAAATTTATTTTTTTGTAATTGGTTGGTCAGCATCTTAGGTTATGTAGAGACATCGAAGCATTAAATTCAAGTGGGTTTTGCAATCCAGGACTGTGGAGAGCCCAGCCCTGCACCACACTCAGAACTTGAGCCCTCTGAGATGCTTATGATAAGTGCTGTCTTGGCATTCAGGAAAATGGCCTATGAATGTCATCCCAGCTGCCACAGCACCTTCCATGGTCCTGAAAGATTTCATCTGCTGCATCTGACTCCAACTTCAGGGTTTTCATGTTACACCAGAGGGACTCCCCTTTCTCCTGGCCTTACTTTATGGCCTCTGATATCTGTTTCAGCTTTAACATACTGTGCTTACTGCCTGATGAAACATTAAAAGCATAGTTGTTATTATTTAAAGCTACAGACTTTGTTGTTTTCTTTCTGCTGACTCCTATTAGGTCCTACAGTGAATCACTAATTGGGGTAAAGGCTAGAATTCCACAGGGGTACAATTTCGGAACCAGTCTCAAGACAACTTTGTTCTCATACCAAGTTTGTTACGGGGTGGGGGGATAATTGTCTTAATTAGTCATTTACTCCACTCTGGGAACTAGAAAATGTGCTGATAGCTACTTTGTGATTTAAATCTGAAGGTCCTGGGAAGGCTGGTGTTGTGATGCTGGTCCCCAGCTGGTAGTAAAATTTTAGGAGGCTATGGAGCCCAGCTGGGGGTAGTAAGTCATTGGTGATGGGTCCTTGAGGATTGTAGAATGGCCTCTGTTCTTGGTCAGCTGCCACATCTATGGCCACTGCTCCCAAATTCCCCTGCCTCCATAGCCCACCTCATTCTGCCATGCCTGGTCCACTGAGATAGACCAAGACCCTATGAAAGAGCCGAGAAGAGCCCTTCCTCCGTTAGGTTCTGCCAGCAGCTATTCGGTCACAGTGACACCACAGTAGCACACCCAGAGGTTGTGTAGTGACCAGTGTGATATTTGCAGCAGCTGCTCCATATATGACTCATGAAAAGGAAGACACAGACATCTGGGCTCCATTGGAATGGAAAGTGGAGCCAACACCAGTCACTCTCCTTGAGCTTCATAAATTGTCCTTGCAGATGAGGGTGGCAGCCAAACTACTGGGAGTTATCTAGGAAAGTGATTTCTGTTTGTTGTCATCCCCATCCCTTTCTGAGTTTGTCACAGGCTCCTAAGTGATCCTCAGATTGTTCTGCATGTAGTAATCCTCTCTTCTGAGTGGATTCTAGGAACAAGATGAGGCTACCGACATTTGCCTCCTACTAGCTTTTGTATTATGACGTTTTGTACTATGACCAGCCAGACAGTGATAGTATGTGTAATTATGACCATCTTTTCTTTAGTTTTTTTTTTTCAAATGAAGTCATTTTGTTTTGTTTTGAGACAAGGTCTCACTTGGCCTTGTCTGTCCTGTAACTTGTTATATAGCCCAAGTTGATCTCAAACTCACAAAGACCTGCCTGCCTCCAGTGCTGACACCAAAGGTATGTGCCACCACACCAAGCTCAAATAAAATCTTTTACACCCAAACACTTCTCTTGTGTCCAGGTTATAAGGAAAAATAATGGTATAATCAATGACAACAATAGCTTCTTAAAATACAGTATAGGGACTGGAAAGATGGCTCAGAGGTTAAGAACACTTGCTGCTCTTTCAGAGAACCCAGGTTCAGTTCCTACCACTCATATGACTGCTCAAGACCATCTATAACTCTAATTCCAGGGATCCAAGATCTCTAATGACTTCCACAAGGCTGCTATAAACATGCAATGCACATACAAGCTCACTCAAGCACACAATAAAATTATATATATATATATATATATATATATATATATATATTTCACAATGTAGAAATTAAATTAAGTCATGTGGTTTCTCATTTATTTCACTTTTCTCATCACAGATTAGGTTGTTGTTGGTGAACGAGCTCATTCATACTATTTTATGGGAATAAGCAGAGAATAAAACTGGGGAAATAAAAATTGACTTAAAATTTTTCAAAATTTTACTCTGTAACCAAGGCTGGCTCAGAATTCAATATATAGTCCAAGGATCCTGTAACATCATGGTGCTCCTTTCACCACACCCTTCTGAGTAGGGGAATTACAGGTATGAGTCACTACATTCTGTTGGAAAAATTGCCTTTTGAAATGCTATTCCCTGTAAAACATAAAGCTCTTGCTGATGAAGCAGGACTGTGGTAGACATCGGTTCTGCTACATCCAGCCAGAAGCAACCACCGCAAATGTTTAAAGTCAATCATACCAGCCATTAGATGTCATGTAAATAATGAAAGGGAGGAAGATGAGCTAGCTTAGATCATAAATAATGAAAGGGAAAATATCAACTGACTGAGATTTTCATCCCTTGCCAGTCTGTGTGATTAGAGACAGACATACTTCTCCACAATTTCTTAGGAGATCTGAATGTCACATCTTCTGTCAATTCTCATTTTTGTCTTAATTTTAAGAAATAAGAATCTGTGAGGTTTCTACTTTCTTCTAGTCAAATGAAGACCAGAAAACCCATGTCTGTCCTGGAGTTACAACCTCAATTAAAGTAAATATACATGCTGATTAAAAGTACAGGGCTAATGTAACTAGCTCAGACTTGATAATTGTTATAAATTGTCCTTTGGACATGGATAAGTTTTTAAACCATTTTTATTGTGGAAATATATCCTAAGATCCTGGGTGGAATGTATTTAATATGTTAAGTAGATTATTAGCCCTAAAACTTCCTGAGATCCCATACTACCAACATATAATGACATAGGGATTGCCATTGCAAAAGAGAGGAAAGGGAAGATAATGAGGAAATACTGAAACAAAGCAAGACTGAAAAATAGCCAGGCAATGTAGGGGAAGCTGTAGCCATGCCTACTTAGGGACTGGCTACAGCTTCCCCTAAAAGGCAAACTCCAAACTCTGCATCTCTGTGTATGATGTCAAAGCGCTCTTCACTCTTCAGATCTCCAATTCCTTTCAGCTTTGTTGACTGTAACACACTTCTCTCTCTTGAGCTAGTTTCACTCCCTGATAGCAGCTCTCCTCAGCAGGTATCCCATGACTCTGGCATCTCCAACATTTTGGGGTCTCCAAGACAATCCAGGCTTCACAGTTTCACACAGTGGCCTCTCTAGGCCTCCATGCAGGGGTAGATACTCCTGACACACACCTGGCCTCAGCAGCTTCCCTTAGTCATGGAGGGAGATTCCATAACTCCTTTCTTCTATTCTTGATTCTAAAGCCAGAACTGTGTGGCTAAAGCTGCCAAGCTCTACTGCTTGCTGGGACTAGAACATGCCCCAGCCCCCCTATTCAATTACATCTTCACTAGTTTTCTGTTTTCAATGGTTTCCTTCATGCCTAAGCTTGACTGTCCTGGAACTCACTCTGTAGACCAGGCTGGTCTTGAATTCAGAGATCCACCTGCCTCTGCCTTGAGTGTTGGGATTAAAGGTGTGTGCCACCATGTCTGTCCCCAAGCTTGTCTTTAATTCCTTTTCACTTTTCTAATTCCTTTTCACAAACTGGAAGCTTGGCTGGGTTGGGTCTTGCTCTGAGGTCACCACTCCCTTTATTCCATCTAGCATCAGGCTTTTCTTTAATCAGTTTATACTTCCTAGTGCCCCTTTTCTCCTCAAACTGTACATTCTGTATTTTTCCTTGCTCACCTTGCTCCTTTGCACCTTTGCATTGCATATCTGCATAAGTGTAGCCACAAATCTGGAAATTTCCTCTGCCAAAGCTGCCATTCCATTAGGAGATGTGGTCTTACTCTGGGAGAGGTAGCCTTGTTGAAGGAAGTGTGTCACTGGGAGTGGGCTTTGAGGTTTCAGATGCTCAAGCCTGGCCCAATGTCACTCTTTTCCTGCTGCCTGCTGACCCAGATGTAGAACTCTCAGCTACCTTTCTAGCACATGTCTTCCTGTGTGCTGCTATGCTTCCTGTCATGATGATAATGGACTAAACATCTGTTTTCCTTTATAAGCATTGCTGTGGTCATAGTGTCTCTTCACATCAATAGAACCCCTAACAGAGACAGAAACCAACTTAGTTTTTCATAAACTGAGAAGTATATAATGACAATCTGGTACATATGTAAAATGGAATGCTATACAATTCTAAAGAAGAATGAAATCACAAAACTTGCAGGAAAACAGATGGACTTAGAATGTACACTAAGTAAGGTCATCCAAACTCAGGAAGGAGACATTGTCAGATGTAGATTCTAACCAATAATGTATGTATGTATATATGTATGAAGTGTTTGTGTGGGTACAGTATACCATGCAGAAAGGACAACAAGAAAGAACCATACTAGCTGATAAGGAAGGATGGAGTATAAATAATAGACACTCAAGTCAGGAAAAAAGAATATAAGATAAATTGTTTTCTAATTTTAAGTGTCATGGATTTTGTTTGGATAGCTTGGTTTTTGTGGTAGATAGGTGCATAAACATGTAGTTGACAACATAAAAGCCCCCATGGCTTCAGAATAGGGCTGTTCTAACTATATGGAAGTTATTGAGACATGTAGACTTTGGGTCTGGGCAAATGTCCCTTAGAGTGGCTACTTTAATTTAGCAATGTATTTTTTGCTTTTGTTTTAATTTGCAAGTTCTTCACAATAAAGTGATTGTGTGTGTGTATGTGTGTGTGAGAGAGAGAGAAAGAGAGAGAGAGAGAGAGAGAGAGAAAGAGAGAGAGAGAGACTTGGTGGGAGGGAGGGAGGGAGAGAAAGAGAATACTAGAATTATAGCCTCCATACTATTTTTATAATTAAAAACCAGCAACACAAAAGGTCTCTAGGATGCCAATTTTGAGCTGGAAGTTAACATTTACTGAAAGATAAACATAAAGTTCCCCACAATTCAGTCCTGGAGTGCTGGCCTTGTACACAGGGTGAAGGAACAATGCTTGCTGAGGCTTCCAACATGACAAATAGTAAAAAGGCTGCTGGAGAGAAGCCACCTGTGGGGCAGACAAGTTCAGAGCTCACCTGCTGCAGTCTGTACATTCCCCTCATGTGTCCCCTCCACAAATGTGCCCTGCCAACCTCCAATCCCCATGCAGCTGCTAGATGAGCCTCAGATCAGAGTGTGGAAATGGGGACAAATGCTCCCACTCCGGTTCACGTGCTGCTCTACCAACTGTCAGCAATTGTAAGACGTGTTCCTGACATTCATTCTCCCCAGGCACGAGCTCCCGGAAGGTAGTTGACAGGTAAAGAGCAAGAGTTTTCTGCCAAGATCCCTTCAATGGTGCAAGAAGCTACCTGCCATCTCTGGAAATCAACAGAACCCGAAGAAAAGCAGGGCAGTGGGGAAATGTACCTTAGCCCAGGAGGCTTAAAACTGAGCTGGAAGCCAGCTGGTCCGTTGGCACGGCTAGAACTTTAGCCATTTATTCATCTGTCTGCTCAACAAGTACCCCATGTGGCTTGTGCACAGAAGTTGGTGTTTAAGTAGATATGGACTCAAAAACAATGAGTTGCAGGATACAGCTAACAGGAAGAGTAAGCCTAACAACTTTTGCATCATTATTATGTGAGGATCAAATCCTGTGTGAATTTTCCGATTCAGTATTCTGTATTCTTTCCAGCAATGACCGTCTCAGCATGAATGTGCCAGACTGTACATCTGGCCATCGTGACACAGGTGAAAGTAGAGGTGGAAGGAGAAACAAGTAGCTTTTCAGACCCTAGAATGAAGGCGGAATTGGTATAGCATTGGGTGGGCTAGGGAGAGGGGATGTTAGAGTCAGAAGGAAAAGATGACCTCAGAGAAAGCTAATCCACCACCCCTCCCTGCCTGAGGAGCCAGTGGAAAGGCCTGGGCAGGGGCTGTTAGGGTGCCTGGGGGAATGTGTGAGCAGCTCCCTCTCTTCTATCCCATAATTGTCCTGTGTGTTTAAAGGACCCAAAGGCAATTACCAATTGTGCTACCTGAGAATACCTGAGATAACCCATTTATGAGTCAAAAAGGTTAGCCTTGGCTTGGCTTGGCTGCAGAGGTCTCAGGCCACTGTTGGTTGGTCCACTGACTTTGGCCACATGCTGTGCACACTGTTTCGAGAGCTTGCAGCTGAGCAGACTCCCTTATTGCATGACCAGGGAGGAGAATTCAAGAGGGGAGGAGAGGGCTGGGGAGATGGTTCAGTTAATCAAGTATTTGCTGTGCAAGTGTGAAGACATGAGTTCAGATCCCTGGTACTCACATAAAAAGCTGGGTGTGGTGCTAAGTGTGTATAATCCCAGCATTGGGGAGGCAGAAACAGTTGTAGACCTTGGAACTCAATGGCCAACATCAACCTTTGGTGTACACACACACACACACACACACACACACACACTCACACTCCATGCATACACACTGGGTGTGTGTGTGACCCAAATGCTATTTGCTGTTGAGGATGCACCCTCAATGACCTGAGGATCCTCTCACTAGGTCCCACCTCTTAAAATGCCCACCACCTCCAATAGAGTCAAGCTAGGGACCTGAGCACTGGGGCTGTGGGAGCATTTTGGATCCATGCTTAAGCACTTTCAGTGTCTGTCTCTGGACTGGAATATGGAGGGGGGCTGCTCCACTGTGCACTGAGTATCAGGGACAAGAGAACTTTTACCTTTCATGTGCACAGCCTGCTTATTTCACAGGGGTCCCAGGAGGACAGGTGGACCACTCTGTCCCTGAGCATCTAGCAGCGGAGAGGCAGGTGACGAGCAGAAATCTCTGCAAACCCTCTGTTCTCTGAGGGCTTCTTCCCAGGGGAGTTCTGAAGAGGCAACCCTACACCCCATGCCAATTTGAGATGAGCATTAACAACAAAGAAGACCTTTCAATAACAATTTAAGGATTAATTTCTTAAAATCCAATTTCACTTTTTCCCTTAATCCTTAGTTTAAGTCACATCCAGTAATGCAGTAGGCCAGAGTATACCCACTCACTAAACTGTAGTGTTGACTCCTGTAGACTGACAAAGCCACCACATTTGAACTTTGATTTCATCCCTGAGGCGAGGGGCCATGTCACAAAAATCTGAAAAGCTGACTCCACAGAAAAGCCACTTACTCCTCTCTCACCAGCACTGATTACATCAGCTCCTGGGTTGTTTTTTTGTTTTGTTTTGTCTTTGGATGATGTAGTCACTATTCTATCAAAATTAGACATGTATCCAATGCACCAGCTCTCTCTGGCCACAGCATGGTCCAAGTTGAATCACTATACAATAAATATTAATAACACAAGCTGTGGTATTCCTTTCAGCAGACACCTCCATCAACCTAGGAACTGCCGACGTGAATAGCATAAAACTGCGAGTTGACCTCAGCGTTTTCTAAAGGGCTTGGTCTCTGAAAGCGTAAGTGCTATTCTCTTAACTGAATGCCGAAACCCAGAACTGGATCAAAAATGCTTGTCTCAGGGCTATGCCCTTGCTTCCTCACAAACCAGGCTGCAGAAGCCATAGGATTGAACAGACTCCTTTAAAGAAATCCACGTGCTGCTTTGCCAGCCCTGCCTCTGTGTAGTGGGAAAGCCTACTCCAGGAAAGCCTCCGCTTCGCACCGCAGCTTCTAGTCTCACCAGTTTTCTTAACATTGCTGTTTCGTGTGACCTGGAGTTTATTGGTGAGCCTGAGTTGAGTTCTATGTTCAATCAGCGGCGGAACCATTGTCTTCCACACAGAATGAGCGCTCTGAACGTCCCACGAAACCCAAGCCTCTCGGGCAAGCAATAGGCAGCAGTGGGTGGTGGCTCTTTGAGTCGAAATGTTTTTCCTATTTGATTTACTTAATTGAGCTAATGGGTTCTGTGATCAGCTCAATAGCCCAGTAGCTAAGTCATCATTAGTTCTTCTCTTAGCTAACACAATAATGACCCTTAAATCGTCTCCAGCATTTCCAATTACCTTTGAAAACATGTGGAATGTCAGAAACCCTAATAGGAAACATACATGATAGGCTGTTTATGGAAAGTCGCCTCTCACATTAGTAATTTTCAGAAATTCTTTTAAGTGTCAAGGAGAATGGTGAAACAAATTACAACACGAACAGTAGAGAAATTCAGCGAGATTCTTCCTCAGTACTCAACAAAGCTAGAATATTCAGGGTTTCTCTAGCCCAAACATTGCATTTATGATTGAGAAAACCCAGTTAGATGATAATTATCTTGTAAAGATAACAGAGACAACAAATGGTAGCCAAATTAGAACAGCCCCCCAATTTTCTGTTGTATAGTTCTTTCACAAGCCTATTAAAAAGATACTTACTAAAAATTAAGAGGAAGGGGACATGTACAAAAGCTTCAAATTCTAAGCAGCCTACAGCCACCCCTGTCTGTTTCATTTTGTGTCTTTTCCTCTGCACACCACTCTTCCTGACCCCACTTCTCACAGGCACTGTGATGGTTAGTCTTCACTGTCAACTCCATTAAATTCAGAATCACCCAGACCACATATCCAGGCAAGTCTATGGGAACATTTCCAGGGAGGAATAACTACAGGGGAGACCCACCCTGAGCTTGAGTGCCTGAGCTTGAGTGGAGCCATCTCACAGGTTAGGGGTGCACCTAAACGAAAGAAATAAGGAAGCCTTTGTGTCAGCATCCCCTTGCTCCGCTTTCTGGTCTGCTGAGATGATAGCCAGCAGCCTCTTGCCTCCATCAGCAGGAAATGGATTCCCCAACATGCTTTCCTCCCACAGGGGACTGTCCCCTCAAAGTGTAATACAAAATAAACTCTCCCTTCCTTAAGCTATGTCTTGTCGGGTATTAGGCCAAAGTGATGAGTGACAGAATTAAGCCTGAGTGCAATTCTCTGCAGTGCCATTTGCAAATCCACAAAGTCCCTGATAGAGATGTGGAAAGAACATGGGACATAAAGGAGACCAAGACTTTGCTCCTGGTCGAGCTTGGTGGAGGTTACTGTGTTGGACACCATAAGACAGCAAGGGTGGAGAGTCCAGTGAAAGTAGAATGTAGAAACATCCAGCAGGGTAGGTTTACAAGTCACCTCCCATTAGGTTCTACAGCTCATAGTTAATGTTGTGATAAAGGCTAGAATCCCACAGAAGCAGCTTCTCATCAGAACTTTCACAGTAGGTCCTACAGCTCATTATTAATGTTGGGATAAAGGCTAGAATCCCACAGAGGCAGTTTCTCATCAGAACTTCCAGTCTGTGGTTGAATTGTAAGGTTTTATGATGTTCCCCCACTGTAGTCAGAGTGGAGAGTAATGCATTCTGCTAAGCAATTCACAGGAGAGTGACTGATTGCACCTAATTTGACTTTGTTAACTCACAACAGGGAAAAATCATTGCCCCGGTGTCTGGGATAGCTGTCACCTGCCCATCTCATTCTCCACCCTACTGCACAGACTCTGGGAGGTTGGAGGCTGCTCTAAGCAGTACACATCATTATTTATCTTTGTATATCCATTGCCTGCTGTGGACATCTGACACACCGAAGGTACCCGCGTAACACAGAGGAAATGAGTGAATGATGAATCATTATTAAGGGCCCCTTGTTAACCATACATCCTGGAAGATGGTAGGCAAGTCTAAGAAAGCATCAGCTCTTGACTGCACAGAGAAACCCTAAAGGAACTTCTCAATATTCTTTCCACCACAAGATCAACTCTCTGACCCCCAAAAGGTAAGGGCCATTCCCAAAGCATGCTCAATTCATTATGATACTTCCATCGGGTGGCACTAATTGTGATAGTAAATATTGTCAATTTCATTGAACTTGGTTAGATCTGTAATCACCTAAGAGGCACATCTTTGGGCGTGCCCATGAGGCCACATCCAAGAAGCATTAACTGGGAAGAGAAGACCCTCTCTCTCCAGAATGGACAGCACCTGCAGAGAGAAGCCCACATATAAAGGGGACTGAGGGGAAACAGGGATGATTGCTTGACTGTCTTTGCTTCTTGCTGGTAAATACATCTATCTGTCTCCGACATCAGAATGCAACCTCTTCCACCACCACCCCCATCCCCATCTTGGATTGAAGACAAGTGGCTCTTCAGGAATCCTGCAAGCCCTCACTGACAGACTGGGACTTCTGAGGTGTCCATCCCTGTGGACTGAGCAGCTACCAGATTCTCAGCCTCCTAGTGTACAGCAACTGTTGAAGTATGCAGCCATATCAGTGTATCAGGTAGGCCAATTTAAGAAACCCTTTTCATAATGCATATTCATTCAGTCTGTTCTCTCCGACCAGGAGAACCCTAATACACTCTGGCACTTGCCAGCTGGGTCTTCTCATTTAAACTCCATTTTCCCCAATTCTACCATTTGTGGCATCCTCCCAATCCACACCCAGAGAGACTGCCTGGGTCAGAAGAACACCCCACACAGAGCAGGATTATCCTTGAGTAAGCTGCTAGGTGACTATAGACATCTGGGTGACACCAAAAGCAACGTGACAGAAAATGAATGGTCCTTTGTCAGAGAGCCTGACCCTTGCTCAGCAATTGTTTCAAATCTTACGCCAATTTAGCAAATTGGTTTCTTTTCAGGAAAAGCATAACTGATATTTTCCTTTCTCTTCATTTAATTTTAATTTTAAAACTACATTCAGCACAACTGACATTTTGGGTTCGGACCTCTGAATTGGAACTGAGGTCTAGAGCTCCAATCCTCTCCGTTTCAGAACAGAGGACACCCTGCATTGTTGACCCTCACACTCCCTCAGCTTGTGGTTACACCATAACCAGCCCAGCCTCTGGCAACAACTGATATTTTTCTCTATAAGTACATTGGTATTTTCAAGAGTGTTTTACAAATGAGAGAAATTGTTATGGAATCTCCTAGGCTGGCTGCTGTTTCTCCGAGCAAATGCCTTTCTCGTGCACCCTCAACTGGTGTGGAACCAATTGTTTCTCTTATTTATTTCATCCAACAAGTAAATAAGTATGTAACTAAGAAAAGTAGAGCGTTTCCCCTCACTAAGGTTTGCTACAACCTCAAGGCCATGTTCCAAAGTTTGTTTATTTATTGGTCTGGAGGCAAGGTCCATAGGCAGCCCAGGCCGGATGGGAACTCACAACACTCCTACCTCACCTTTCTGAGTACTGTGACAAGGTTCAATTCTTGCAGAGTTGCTATAACCATAGTCTTTGTTCTCTTAGATTTGATATTAGAGAAACACTATTAATTTTAGTTTTAAATATTTTCAAGTACCAGACTGTCTGTCTGTCTGTTTATACATCAATCCATTTCTTACTGACTGGGGACATAGCCCAGCAGTAAAGTGCTTACTTTGAATGCATGAGGCCATAGGTTCAATCTCTAGTAGGGTCAAAAATTTTAATAGAACTAAGTCACTTCATATTACCTCACCCATCATTTTCTTTTACATTTTGCCCTGATTGTTGTATCATTCTTTTTCTTAATAGATACAGATAGCTGATAGGTTGATCTGTAGGTAGTAGATAGAAATGTAGGTATTAGGTATAGATAGATAGATAGATAGATAGATAGATAGATAGATAGATAGATAGATAGATACGTAGGTAGATATTATAGGTAGATGACTGACAGATCGACAGATGGCTTTCCCCCTGAATCACTGAAGACTGAATGGAGGTATCATGTATCTTTGCTGTTCACCGCTATACTGTTTCCAAGAGCAGATTGTATTCTTATACCCAGCCACAGGACAGTTGTCAAAGGAACACAATCTTCATATCACACCACTACCTCCCACACATCCCATACTCAAGTGTTACTGACCCTCTGCCTTTTGGAGCTACAGGACCCACCTCATCTCCACCATGCCTCTTCAGTCTTCCAAGTCTGAAACAGGCTTCGCCCTTCTGTATCTCTTGATTTTGACCTTTTGTGGTTTTCTAGCTTGTCTTTCTGTTCAGTTTTGCTGATATTTCTTCCTGCTTAGATTTGGTCATGAACATTGGCAGAAATCCCACAGAGGTGACTTTAGGTTCTTCCAAGGAATTCTATCAGGAGCCTTTAGATGCCAGCTTGACCAAATATTGGTGATGTTAACTCTAAAAATCCATTAAAGGACATCTGCCAGGTTTGACTACCAGAATGGTTAGTCTCTTCTGAAGGAGAAGCTTCCAGGAACCCGAAACCACCTGCTCTTGTGAACCCTCTCCCTGTTCTGTGTGGGCTAATGATCGTTGGCCCTGTCACCCAGGATGTATTGCTCACTTTCTGCCTGGGACCCACAAAGCCTTGGCTTTTTGCTATTTTAGTCTGAGAGCCTAATGCATGCTAGGTAGCAATGAGTATCATCCAGCCACTGCCTCCTGGCCACCCGGGCTCTTCTGCATGCCTGTGGTACCCAAATGAACCATTGCTGACCAACCCCGTGGGTGGGAAGGAAGAAATTGGCAGCGTGGCTTGTACTCATCATTCCTGGGAAAAGTCTACCCCCAGACCTTCCTTCTCATTCTTGAAACCGCCAGATGCTTTTGAAAGACAACTTTCAGTTGAGCCATTCAGGGCAGTTGTGTTCCCTGGGAATCTCTCTGCCCTGGACCTGGGTCATGGCTGCAGTGTGGAAAAAAAACAGAGCATGCAAGAGTGGAGACACAGGATCAATATCTCATTTCTATATTTAGAACCGCACTGTAATGCAAGCCTGACAAAAGCCAATGTCCACCAAGAAAAAAAAAAGAATGAATGAAAGAACAAAAGAATGAAAGAGAAAGATTGTGTTATGAAAAATAAGCCAGACTCAGGAAGATATATATCTTCTTCCTCACATGTTAATCTAAATATATATATATATATAATACATATATAATACACACATATATTATTTAGAAAGAGCAACCCTTCTCCATTTTCCTGTTTCTGACACAAATATATCTACATGTATATATTAATATCAGTACTGTGCCCTACATTTTATGTGTGTGTGTTTGTCACGAACGTAGAAAGGAGGCCATGAGAAGAGAGGAAGAAATAGAAAGGGGGTGTGGCATCTATGTCACATGAAAGCAGAAGGAGAAAAGGAAGACCAACAAGAGTGGGCAGGGCATGGGGGAGTGTACATGATGTGTGTGTGTGTGTGTGTGTGTGAAAAATTCCATCAGGAAATCCTGAAAACTAAGAAAAAGGAGGGGAAGGCAAAGAAGGGGGAGGAAAGGGCCAGGGAGAGCAGAGGACAGGAGAGGAAAGGGAGAATGCTTACCATGGTTTTCTAAGCCCAGCCCTGTTGACAAGCGGAAGCCTCAACCCTGAATTCTACATTATGCTGAGGCAGGTGGCTTGAACATGGCTTCATCCCACTGCTTCCTTCTGTTCTAGTTCCCAGTGTCCAATGTTCCCCAAGGAAAATGGAAAGGCAAATACAGAATGGAGTTAGTGCCTGCAGAGAGCTAGCCATGCCTGGAAGAGAGCTAGCCATGCCTGGCAGACAGCTAGCCCATGCTTGGCAGGTTAGGCATGCTTGGCTTCTTTTTTATTTGAGCCTGGAGTTTAGAGGCGACCTTATGTTGCCTGCTGTTGATTGACTGATTCATGGTTTCGGCTGCCTTTTCCAAAGGCCCCAGCTCAGCTCTGTGACAGGGGAGCACTGGGTAGTTGGAGTCTTAGGTTTTGCTGGGTGTCCTTTTCTGTAGAGCCCAGTCATTTCAAAAAGAAAAAAATAAATGGTCCGTGACAAGTACAGAGGAAATGATCCAAGGTGACAAAATAATTGCCCAGGAGTCCCCAGGTCACACACAAAGCATGTGCTACATAGTCACACTTGAAGCTCTTCCTAAGGCATGTGCTATGCCTGACGCCCTCCCTGGCCCACCCTCTCTCCCTCCTTCTCTTTCTCTTTCCCTTCTCCTTTCTCTTTCTGTATGACTCTATCTACATAACTCTCTCTTCCTCTCTCCCTTTCTCACTCTCCACCCCTGTCTCCTTTATCCCTGTCTTCTTTCTCTCTCTCTCCATGTTGCCCTCCCCACTCCCACCTCAAATTCCCCACCCCTCACCCCCCACCTCCACCTCTCTAGATCACTTTTGTACCCCCTGAGCCTCTGTTTTGGTGTTCAGTCTGCACAATGGCGTGTGTCACATGAACATTTGAGGATCAGATAAGACATGGGGAGTGTTTGGTGACTGGCACCTTGACATGCTCCATACTGTACTTCATTTCTGTAGCCCCATCCCCTTTCCTAGAGATCACACCAGATTACCACCTGGCTACATTCCTATCCTCAAGTCTTTTTTCCAGTGATTCTTCCAAAAATCTCCATTCTTCTTCCTTTCTTGCTGCCACCCCTCCTACTTCTTCTGAGTCTTTGAGATGGGATCTCAAGCAGCCTTGAACTCACTACATAGCGAAGGATGGCCTTGAATTTGTGATACCCCTGCCTCCACCTCCTCAGTTCTGGGATTGGAGGTGAACGCCTTCATTAGACAAGCACTGTACCAACTAAGCAATATACACAGCCCAACTTCAGGGGAATATTTGACTGCTACAGGCCTGCCATGCTTTCTGCTTTGAGCTCCACCATCCCCTCCTTCTTGTTTTCCTCCCATGCTCTTCCCAATATCATCTATTCAGCCATGTCACCTTTTGAGTTAGACTGGAACTCTGAGAGCTGGAACCACCCTACACACTGAGCTCTTAGCATGCCTCACCGTAACCCCCACCACAAACACTAACTGGTAGATTAGCAGAGTCTTGTTTCTCTTTCCCTGACATGTTTTCCCCACAGATTCTTAAAGCAAGTTTATAAACTGGCATGGGTGAGGATTTGTCTGCACAACTAGATTAGTGCATTTGAGTACCGGCCTGCCAAGGCAGTGATGCAGTCCTCACCTCCTCCTGTCGAAGGCTTATGGGGACATGATGCTCTCTGCATGTTGGCTTTTTGAGTCTGTGTAAGGGAAGTATGGAGTTTGTGTGTGTGATGGGAGACTCTCCTTTCCCTCTGGGATCATAAAAACATTCTGTGTTTGCCTATGGGCTCTCTCCAAGGTACATTCAACCAGAGCTGTAAAGCTCTGATTAGTAGTGACCTGAGCTGTCCCCCAAAGAGATGGTGAAGCCCCAAGGCAACATTTGGCAGCCCTTCACCCTATGCTGGAAGCCCTTCGGGCTGTGTTTTACAAATGAGGTTTTAAGCTGCATCACCTGAAGATGGATTTCTGTGCTCAGCCAGGCATTAGCAGTGCGAGGTTTGGGTTGTGTGAAATGGGAGTTTAGTGAGGTTCGACCCTCCTCCACCTTAGGCTAATTATTAAAGAAAGTGTTTGCAGGCCTGCCGACTCTCATAATTCATCCTGACTTGTGTTTCTCTGAAGCCAGGCCTTATAGATCTCCATCTGCAATGATGCAATCATTGCCAGAGGAACGTGGTGGGGCTGAGTCATAGCCTCATACTCCTCCATCTGTGATGGCGTGGGACCCTTGCTAGAAGAATATGGTGGCACTGAGTCACAGCCTCCTCCTCCATGTGTGATGATGTGATTCTTGCTACAGGAATGTGGTGGCACTGAGTCACAGCCTCAGCCTCCTCCATGTGTGATGACATGAGCACAGCTAGATGAGTGTGGTGGAACCAGTCATCACTTCATCGTGCAGGTGAAGTCAGTGAGCATCACTCAGAAACCAGGCTGCCCTTTCTGTTCTCATTGTTGTTCTGGGGTGAGATGTTGCATGTCCTCCCTTGAGCAAGGTAACTAGAATAGCCAGGCATTCTGGTTTGCTTTGTAGTGCTGCAACAATGACACCATGGCCAAAGCAACTTAGGGAGGGAAGGGCCTACTTGGCTCACTCATTTGAATCAGTCCATTATGAAGAGCAGATAGGACAGGAACTCAAGTGAGAACTGCAGCAGAGGCCATGGAGAAATGCTTACTGGCTTATTTCCCACGGCTTGTTCAATTCGCTTTTTTATACAACTCAGGCCCGCCAGCCTGGGGATGGCAAGGCTCACTGTGAGCTAGGCCCTTCCACATCAGTCATCAATCAAAAAAAAAAAAAAAAATGTTCCACAGACTTGCCTTCAGGCCAATCTGATGGAGCCATTTTCTCAGTTGAAGTTCCATCTTCCCGGATGACTCTAGCTTGTGTCAGGTTGACAGAGAACGTAACGACCACATCAGGTGACAGAGTTTGATGCCAATTTCAAAGAACAAACTTCAAAACTTCAGGAAGGAAGCAGACAAGATACCAGGTGCCCAGAATCTATCACTTTCTAAAAAGCACATTATGAGGAACAGAATCATTTTTCTCTTTTGAGACCACTTACCTTGAAATATAGTTAACTATCCTGGAATCTTCCATTTCTACTTTCTGCTTTTTTCCCTCTCTCTCTATAGTGTCTATGAATTTGCATTCCTATGACATATGTGTATATTATGCATTTGAAAAAAATTTATATAAAGAAAGTGAGAACCGTGGCACATAAAACTCTAAGAACATTAAAGATTTAGTACAACACCTAATTTTAGAGGTGGAGATGCTGATCCAAAACCAGGCCTGAGGTCTGTTTACCGGAAGCAAACGAATGTCCCACAAGAGGTTGGAGGCAGGCCCGCCCCCCATCCAGTGTCCTCTTCAGCATGACTGGCATATACATTAGCTAGACATCACACGGAGAGATGCTTGCATCCATCCTGGCACAATCCCATTAGTGGTTATGAGAATCCTATTATTAGAAATCAGCTGGTGAGAGTCTTCTCATCTCAAACTCGGGAAATGGAAACGAAATTGAGAGTATTTAAGTTCACTAAACAGAACATTGGAATGGTTCTGATATTCCCATCCATGCCTTCAAAATGAAGAGGTTAACTGGATGATCTTAGGTGCATCTCTAGCTGAAATACCCATGAAATCTAAGTCCTGTGAATATTCCCTGTGAGATTTGCTCTTTGCCTCTCATGAACTACAGCCCTTGAAGGATCTTTAACTTTTATTTTTCCAAATATAAGATGGAGCTAATAATAATTGCCAAGCTGTGGTGACAGTAAACAAGATAATTCACATTTATTCTTTGAATAAAAAGAAATGTGAAAATGCACTATGAATCACTTAGGCAGCTTACAGATAGCCCTGGATGCTGAGAGAAAATGAGCCTGGGATGAAGCTGGAGTTATTTGTTCAGTGGGTTCTTTCTCGTGGATGCTCAATTCTGAGGTGAATTTTCTACCTTTCAGACATTGGGGCCCAGTAAGAACTCAGGGCCACTTCTAGCATTTAACAAAACGGTGCATTATTAAAATGGTAATTTGCATTCACTTCAGGGAGGTAAACTCCAGCACACTCCGGCTCTGAGGTTTATGGTATTCTGCTGCTGCTTGACACTGCAGCTACAACAACAACAATTCTATCAGCTGGAAGAGTTGAGGACCAATTGTAGTACTTTTTGCAACATTTAGGAAATGCTTTTCATTGATTACCACTGTTTTCCCTTTCTATTCTCACTAACAAATATATCTGTAAAGATCATTAAAACTGATTCAACATATGTGTGTATAGTTAAATGCACAAAGGTATTCGGGTACAGGTACAAGTATATGTGCATACATGCAGGCACCAGAGGCCACCTCAGATGTCATCCCTCGGGCACTGTCCACTTTGTTTCTTGAGAGAGGGTCTCTTGCTGAACTTAAAGACCCTTCTGCCTCTCCTGACCCAGGACTGAGATTTTAAGTGGGCACCCCCATGCTTAGCTTTTGCACATGGGTGTTGGAGATATTTATATCCTCATGCTTGCACAGCCAGAACTTTACCTACTAAACCATTTCCCCAGCCCTTGAATTACCATCATACATGGACTGGTAGCTCCATCATTGTATCTATTGCATGGATCATTGAACCACCATTGTGGCTATGGCTTGAGTAGAAAAATCTAAATTTGCCTCAGTATATCCCCACAATCAACTCATTAATTACCTCAAACTTGCAAATCCTTTTGGGGAGCTTGTACACCTATCAGCAGCAAAGGATGTCTTCCCTTGGGAAGAAATCACCACCAGCATACCAGAGCTATCTGGGCTGTATATGGAGTACCTTTGAAGAAAAGAGGAACTGGGAATGGTGGTACATTGAGAGACTGAAGCAGGAAGATCACGGGTCCCAGGCCATTTGAGATAAATAGGAAGACCCTATTTCCAAGAGAAAAAAAGGAAAGAAAGAAACAGGGAAGATGAAAAGGTATACATGAATTTTTCTGTGTGGGAGAATGCAGCTTCAAGATAATAGCATTTCAACTTTATTTCACATAGCAGTCACTCCTTACCCATCCCGAGGGAGTCAATGTGTACATTAATCACTTTCCTCACTGCTGTGACAACGCATCTGACTGGAACAACTCAAGGTAGGGAGGGTTTATTTTGGTCCACAGTCGGAGAGCACAGTCCATTATGGCAGGACCAAAAAATAGCAATGTATTGCATCAGCAGTCAAGAAACAGGAATGAATCCCAATGTTCAGCTTACTTTCATTGTCAAACTTGGGGCTACAACCTGTGTCCCATGCCAGGTACAGCCACCTATCCTCAATAAGCCAATTAATAGTGCAAAACAGAAAAAGAAGATTTTTGTTTTCAATGTGGCCATGTTCAAAAGAAGGAAAAAGAGCTCCAGTGAACTAACTTGCTCAAGTCCATCGTCAGGACCCAGAAATGAGATTAAAGTTTAAATAGCGAGTCAAGGATGTTCACATTTAATTAGTCCCAGTCAAGGTGTGGAGCAGCTCAGCATTGCCCAATTATCTTCTGGGTTTCAGTATCATCCTGTAAGGTGGTCAGACAATTGTTAGAACTATGTGAAATCTCACTTCAGAAGACAAGTTCCTCCTTTTGGGTGGGGGCATTTTCCTCCTCCCAGCTTAAGATTACTGGGAAAATTTCTGTTTCTTGATGGCCCATTGAATCAATAGACTGATAGCCAGATTGAGAGACAAAAGTACCCCTTTCAAGTATTTTCATTTCTGCCAGTCTTGTAACAGTTTGTCTCCTAGGTGACTCTAGATTCTGTTAAATTGATAATGAAGATTAACCACTCTGTAGAATGAACATTTAAGGGATAATACACGACTTAAAATGCTACTGGAATCTTTGTTTAATTTTGCACTGGAATCTTAAGGGGAAGCAACACTGAAGCTTTTTTGGAGTGTGTCAGCCTGCTCTGAAGAAATCTGGCAGCCTGCAGCATGTTTAAGGGAATAAGAGACAAGGGCCTGGAAGTGCCATGCCTACTTGCTGCTCAATAGCTTCAGCATGTGACATGGGGTCAAGGAGAAGAATAACTTTACCCCACTTGGCTCCCAGGGATATGAAAGGGCAGATTTTAGCTTATTATGAAGAAACATAGTAAGGGCTAAGGAGAGGAGAAGGGGGTCATTGATGGCTTACTCTCAGTGCTGGAGAAATGTGAGCATAATACGGGAGGAAAAGCCAATTCTTGCAGGTGGTAGGGATAACAAATACTTGGGGTGCTCCCAGCTCAGAGGGCTATGATTGTAACTATTATAGTGAGGCTTTTTTTCCCCCCTCTGGACATAACATGATCACCACATGTCATTTTAGATCAGATTACCTTGGCCTGTAGCCATGGCAACTAATTGAGCAGAACAATACAGAAGTAGCCAAGACTACAGTAATGACAATGGTAATGGAGCTATTGACACCCCCAAGAGAGGGAGGGTCATGGGACCCTTACCTGAGATTGTAGGCAGTATTCTTTCCTGCCCTCTACATTGGCAAAGGATCTTGGGTGAACCCAGAGTGTATAGGAAGTAGAAGGGATACTCTAGGATGCAGCTTTCATTAGGCCATCATCCATGGTGAGGGGGTACAACTGTTTGGGGGGGTCACCTGTGATCTTATAACCTTGAAAGTAATCCCAATCAATGCAGTGTTTGGTCAAGTTGGACTTGGATGGAGTTGTACTTTGGTCTGTCTCACTGAGGAACTAGGGTGAACGAGCATCTATCTGTTAATGTCTCTTCAGGAGAAGTTAACACAATCACAACAGAAAAGACTGCCTAAATTGCTGTTCCCCAGTCTTTATTTCCTCCTCATGCTAGGAAATGGCATATACAGGCTAACTCTTCAATTATTGATCTTTATTTCCATCTGAAATGTTGAGCCTCCTTGCCATCCCTACTGAATGAGACTCAAATGAGATGCCATCATGAGAAGAGTACGAGAGGTATCTGCCTCTGAATCAGGAACTGAAAGTCCTGAGCTGTCACTGCAACTCCAGCCTTCCCTTGCTGCCCTTTCTTCCTCTAAGGGCATCTCTAAGAACTTCAGCAGAGTCTTCGAATCACAGTTGAAAACCCCAAGGTTAAGTGCTGCCTACTCTTCCTACCCAAGCCCACGTGTATGGTTGTCATATAATCCTATGACTCTTTAGCCAGATTAATAAACTCTGACGTTTACTCCTTCAATTCACTTCAGATTCCAGGCTAACCAAAAAGGAATTAATGTGGATTATGCTTATGAACTTCATAGCCAGGAAATCAGAGGTTCAAGTCTCAGCTGTGCAGTTTGTTAGTTTTGCAACATGGGACAGTTTGTTTAGCCTCTCTAAGCCTTGGGCTGTATATCCAGAGCAAATATCCCCAGTTCATGGAATTTGGGGAGGATTAAAATGATCATCTATCAAAATCCAGAGTTATGTTCAAGATGTGAAATGGGCACTGGGAGGGATGACTGTGCCATTAATTAAAAAGACAAGACTAAATGGAACAAAACAGTTTCTCGGGAGTGGTGACAATTTCTTATTGTTGCTAGTGAAATGTAGAAGATAAAGACTTATGTAGTGAGATATCCACTCTGCCCTCACCTGTAGCACTGACCAAATGGGCTTGGTCACAGGTTCAGACATGACAGGGGAGTGAGTTAGGTCTGGGGTCAGGACAAGTGGCTCTCTCTTGCTTCCAGTCGTGTCAGAGAGAGGAGCTTGGGTGAATCCTTGGAGCTGGAACTTGCAGCGGTCACCCACCTCTTGTGTAAGTGCATTCTCCCCGAATAAATTTGCCTTAACCTGTACTGAGTCTAGTGAATCTTGATTTCCACACAATAGACTTACAATTACTCTCCAAGCTTTGGGAAAGCATCATTTCATCAAGGGAAAGAAATCTGATGACTTTGATATCCATTCCCAGTGTTCCCCCACTGATGCTTCCAGGTGACATTGAACCAGGTCTGTAGTCACTGAGGACTTTTCTCCGTGAATAAGTGCTATCAGAGATCATCTCTTTCTCCTCCACAGTCTCTGCCTATCTGCCCAGCCAAGCTCTCCTGTACACGTGGACAGTGTTTGAGAAGAGAGAAGACAGAACATGGCCTCTGTTCACAGAGCCCACCGGTAACTCAGTGGCTTGCTGCCACACATAAGCACTGACAAGCGTCCTTCTGAATTGTGGAGCTACATTGCAACATGAACTGATTTATTGGTTACATAGTACAACCTATCCATCAAGAAAATTAACAGACAGCAAAAACCGCTTTGTAAGATTTGAGAGCAAACAAAACACGGGGAAATGGGTCAACGACTAGCTGTTTTAAGCAAGTTTTCACTAGGGCTTTGAAGGAGACAATAGACAAAAAATTCCACTCCATCCTCCCATATGTTCTTAAAGAAGGCAAGTGCACAGATATAGATTAGGGAAACCTGTCCACGGATGGTACTAGAGGTAAATGTGCTGTGGGCTTTAGGAGCTTCCTGGAAGCTATTTACCAACTGGTTACTAGGAGACAGCATGACTCATTGCCAGTTTCCCCTCTGTGGCCAGCCTACTGTCATTTATCACTTAGCACACTGGATCAAGACTGATAGAATCTTTAGAAAAAATTATGGAGTGCTCTATTTTAGTGAGGAGGCACTAAACTGAGGAAATAAAATGATCCCCAAAGATGAGGTCTACTGAGAGCACATCCCAACAATCCCTGTGTGCGCTAACAGCTCAGGGATTTACTAGTGATGGGGAGAAAACACAGAAACTTATTGGTTAAAATGCTGTGCATGGCCATATTGCAATCCTTGAACATGGTAAATCCTGTGCCTTCATTGTGGGTTTTTAATGCCCACTTTCTGAATTAATGTATTTATGTCACGAGCCAGTGATTCTGATCTCTGTGGTTGAGGACATTTATATATCCTTTAGTAAGTCTTTAGTTAAGAGTCAAATAACTGAGTAGATCAGGATGTACTCCAGCTCATCAGATCTTTCAAAAGAACCTACAAATTAGACTCAAGTTGTTAGATATACTGTGGGATAAATCAACACATGGGCATCATCTCACACCCACAGTTACTGGGGTCTTTCAAAAAGAATGGTTTCATGCATTGCCATAACAACTTCAGTGTTATTAGAAACAACCTTATATAAACATTATATGATAAGCCAAGAGAGATTATTAAATGCCAAAAATGGGAAATGATGCCTGCAGTGTTATTGCTGTGAGCATCTTCAGTGGGGCACAATCCACCCAGGAGAGAATCAGTGAAGGGTGGTGTCCTGGGTATGTTTAGAAAGACTTATGGAGATTTCATGTTAGTCTGCCTTAACTCTGCCTTGGCAAGAAGATATGAAGATACACACACACACACACACACACACACACACACACACACACACACACACACATTACTGGGCATGTTCCCTGAAAGAGTTGTTAGTATTCTAATTTCACTGGGAAAAGAGGTAGCTCAAGGAAGAGCATATGGTCTGTGTACTGGTCAGGGTTCTCTAGAGGAACAGAACCAATAGGATGAATATATATTAAAAGGAATGTCTTAAATTGACTTCCACAGTAGTCTGGGAGATTAATTCACACTGCAGAGAATGAGAAATCAGTAGCTACTCAGTTCATAAGGCTAGCTGCCTCCCAGTCCCAAAGCGGTGCTGAAAGCCCAATGGATTCTTAGAGAGCCACCGGTTTTCAGTCCATGTTCAAAGTTCAGATAGTGGCAGCAGGAGCAGGGTAGATGAACAAGCCAGCAAGATACCCAGACTCTGTATAGAAGTCACAGAGTAAGGAGTAACATAGACTGGGACAGTCTGCCACTTGGCAGTCACCAGTCTGAGACTCAGACATGGTGCCTTACCATGTTGGTCAGACTCACCTTCACCCTCCAAGCCCTGCTCAGATCTGTACGGCAGGAGAAGGAAGGCCCAGAAGGTTCGGCGTTCATTTCCTCCAGCCCTTAGGGAGATGGGTTTGGAAATGGTGTTAAGATGATTTATGAAAATAAATTTATAGGCTAAAATTTATATTTGCTCTGGAAGTATAAATCTTTTGGTCCTGTTTTTATTCAGAAAGAACACACTTCTGAAGGCATTGACTTGGGTTCAGAGTTTTCACCAATATCTATGAAGTTTCTTAACCCTACTGACCTCATTGTTTTCATCTGTGCAGGTAAGACTCAGGATCTTCTCTGATGCTTGCAACAGCCCAGGGAACCAACCTTGTCATCTGTATCTTAGCTGAAGCAACCAGCTTCCCTTTTGGCAGCCATAACAGTCAAACATGTGCTTCTATGACCTTGTTCTAGACACTAGAAAGTCAGATGCCTGTCTTGTGACAAGGAACCAATCAGAAGTTAGCTGGTGGCGCTATGCTTTACGACCCTGGGTGTGCTTTATGGACAAGCGCACAGCAATGACGTAGAGAGCATAGCAACCACCCTGGGAGGGCCTGTGGGCCATAACAACCAGTTGACCAATCAACACAGGGCAAGCCCTCCAAGCCTGGAGGCACACCAATCGTGAGCCTGTGCACACCCCTAGACACTCCCCTTACGCTGCCTTATAAGATCTTTCGGGAGCCCCTAGGAGCCATCTTTGCTAGCCATCCGCCATGGTGGGTGGATCAAAGACCCGAGCTAACATGGGGTTAGCTCGTTAAATTACAATAAAGTCTCGTGCAGTTTGCAGCAAGCTCTCGAATCCGCCTGGTGATTGGGGTGACCGAGAACGTGGCCTGGGACCCCGGACACTTGAGTTTTCGGGGGTCTAACATTGTCATAGGGCAAGGGTTCAATCATTATAATGAAATAATCTAAATGTGTACAAGTCTTTCTTCTAAATTTAAAACACAGATCTATTCCTTAAATTCGTGTTTTTATAACTAACCATCTTAGTCTGTTTTCTATTGCTGTAACAAAATATCAAAGACTGGATGCCTAATGGAGGAGAAATGTTGATTTGGACAGACTTTTCTGGATGGTGATAGTCTGAGAGACAGTGCTCACATCTGGTGAATACTTTCTCACTGCATCCTGACTCATCAGAGAACAAGACCAGCAAAGTCAGTGAGCCAGCCCAAAGCTTCCTTGCCTTCTCCTGTAATCTCATTCAATCCTTATCACTCACCTCCAAAATCCCATTAGCATATGAATTTGGAAATGAGTTTTTCAGCACTGAACTCTCCCACCATGGAAAGAGCCCCAGCTAATATTGATTTTCTTTCATAGTAGCCTTAAGATGTAAACAAATAAAAATCCCCTTTTTCCTTGGGTCCCTGGATTATTACTAGATTGCTTGGGAAACAAAACACCTTCGGGATGTGTTTCTTAGAGAAAGGATTTTTTTTCTGGATTTTAAAAGGCCAACTGCTGGGACCTCGGCAGGGAGCCCAGGCCCTTCCAGGAGAAGTGCAGGAGAGGTGGGGGGACGCCAGTCATCTTCTTTCTCCCCTGAAGAGAGAAACAGGAGGGGTTCTGATGCTGGAAGACTCAGAACACATCACAGGTAACAGGAGAGAAGACAGAGAGATGCTTCCTTTTTATTGTTTAAATTTGTTGAGTGTGTGTGCATGGATATCTGCGCATATGTGCTCACCCACAGGAGGCCAGAGGTCGTTATCAGCTGTCTTCCTCCATTATTCTTCATCTTAGTTTTTGAGACAGGGTATTTCGCTGAACCTGACATTCACCCGATGCTAACTGGCTGCCAAGTGAGTCACCACTGAAGTTAGAGACGCACACCATCATACCCATCTCACATGTGTGCTGAGGAGCCCAACCCAGGTCCTCATGCTTGCACAGCAAGCACCTTATCCACTGAGCTTTATTTTCCAGCCCTGGGACTCATTGCTTATAAATGACAGACCCCGGAGTGCTCTGATGAAGCCCGAAGAGTTCTGTGAAAATTAATTGCTCAAATTTTTTAGTAGATGTCTCTAAACTTTAGTCCCTAATTCATACTAAATGGTCTTGCATTGCTGACAGTCGGTCATGGCGCTGTGACGGAACAGGAAGTTCTTGCTACAGAAGTCCTGACATCCCAAGGACTCCTGTGTCCTTTACATAGTAGTTCCCCTTCCAAGAGGGACACTATGCAAGCAGCAAATAGTAGCAGCTTCCATTCCACACCACATCTTTCCCTCTTGTCCTGTGCACCAGAGTCAATCTCTCCTCCTGGGCTTTGTACACTCGATGCCACTTTATACACTTGTGCTTTGCTGCTGATACAAAAATACAAGATAGCACAGAGGGTCTGAAAAGCAAGTGACCCCAGGGGCAAGTGGTGAATACAGTGGATGTACAAGGTATAACCAGGTTCACATCCAGGTTGAATAAGATGACAGCATGAACTTCTACAACACTATTAAGGACAGTGCACAGTTTAAAACATAGTAATTACTTCTGGAGTTTTCTAGCTAGTTTTCAGACCATGGTTGACCACAGGTAACTAAAAACATTGAAATAGAGAGTTCACATGTGAGTAGCTACAAGGCTACTGTGTTTATAACAAGCCCCCTTGATAACTCCTGACTTTAGGTTAGAGAGGCTGCTTGGGTGGGGTCTTTGGCTTGGTGCCAGTTATCAGAAAGACCAGGTTATCCAGTATTATAGTCTGGAACTTCCAGCCATGTCTTCTGACCCCTGAGAATGGTGCTGGTGGCTGGAGACAAGCTCTGCTGAACAGCAGCAAGTAGAGGAGCTTGCCTGTGGAAGAAGGTGAGGAAGTGTGGCCATGGGAAGAGGAGGCAGGGTGCTTGCTCATGTATGTCCCATGGCCCTTTGACTATTTCTTTGGTGGTGTGTTGGCATGCATATATGTGCATGTGGAGGTCAAATGCTAATTTCTGATGTCTTCCAAAGTGCTCTCCACCTTGTTTATGACTAGGGGCTTGTGGTGGTTTGCAAGAAAATGGCCCCCGAAGGGAATGACACAATTAGAAGGTGTGGCCTTATTGGAGGAAGTGTGTTACTGTGGCAGCAGGCTTTGAGGTCTCATATATGCTCAAGACATCACCCAGTGTCTCAGTTCACTTCCTGTTGCCTACAAGACGTAGGACTTTCAGCTCCTTCTCCACCACCACATCGGCCTGTACACCACCATGTCACACCATGATGATAATGGACTAAACCTCTGAAATGTAAGCTACCACCTCAATTAAATCTTTTTCTTTATAAGAGTTGCTGATGTTGTGCTGTCTCTTCACAACAATAGAAACCATGACTAAGACAGGGCTTACCAACTTTACTAGACTAGCTGGCCCCCAGGCCCCAGGCATGCTCCTGTCTCTACTTCTCAATGCTGGGATTATAAATATGCACCACTCCCATGGCTTTTTATATGGTTTATGGGGCTTGAACTCAGCTCCTTGAGCTGTGTGGCAAGCATTTTGCTCCATTTCTTCAGCTTCCACCTGTCTCTGGGCTGTCAGCTTCTCCATCTGAGCCTCCTGAAGCTAAAGTATCAGTTTGTACCCACAGTACAAAATCTAAACAGCCTGCATGTCATGGAGTAGCACTTGTATTTACCCCAAGGAAATGCTTTCAAAGGATGTCAACATGCCATGGTGGGAGGCAGGATTCAACAGCCCAAGGCATATGAAGGTCAAGGGATTCTTTCCTATAGTCTGTGTCCCATTCATCTGACAACAGTGCAAGGCTGAAATTGGCATGACAAGGACGCTAGTTCAACTGCTGAGGTTCTGCTGGTAGCCCCAGATTCTTGCCCAACTTCAATCAAACACCAGGGCAATTAAATTAATTTCTGTGCACCGTGTAACAGCCTACCAAAACTGGGATACTTAAAACATCAGAAACTTGTTCCCAAAGCTTCAGAGACTAGAATTCTCAGTCATACAGGCCTCTGAGGCTCCAGGGCAAAATAAAAAACATAGGCATCTCTTAGCTTATGTGTATATCACATCATGGATTCTCTCCCTCCCTCCCTCCCTCCCTCCCTCCCTCCCTCCTCCCTCCCTCCCTCCCTCCCTCTCTTTCCCTCTCTCCCTCCCTCACTCCCTCTCTCTCTCTCTCTCTCTCTCTCTCTCTCTCTCTCTCTCTCTGTCTCTCTATTTCTGTGAGTCTCTCTCTGTGTGTGGTGTGTGTGTGTGTGTGTGGTGTGTGTGTGTGGTGAAGAGAGAGAGAGAGAGAGAGAGAGAGAAATAGATAGATAGAGTCTCTCTCTCTCTCTCTCTCTCTGTGTGTGTGTGTGTGTGTGTGTGTGTGTGTGTGTGTGTGTGTGTGTGTGTGTGTGTAGCCTGTCTGTGGCTCTCTTGTATATGAAAACAAGATTAGATTTAAAGTCCATGTCAAAAGACAAATCCAGACATGATGGTGTTCACTTAAAATCCTAGTGCTGAGGAAATGGAGACAGGTGGATCCCTAGGGATCACTGGCCATTCAGCCTAGCTTACTCGGTAGCCTCCAGGGCAGTGAGAAAAGGTATGCAGCACCTAATGACTGGTATCTGAAGTGGTCTTCTGCCAACATGTGCATGAGCACACAGACAAATGTTACACTCATCCACACAAAAACAGTTAATGCATAAACTCCACAAAAATAATCCATGACCGTATTTCCTGCTTGGCACATTTAACTTTGTAATCAGTTAAGAGCCTTCACCTGTTTAATTAAATTATGGTAACTCAGCTTACCCACAGGGATTGTCTTTCCTCAAAATTCTGACCTCAGGCCCAGAATTAGCACTGGTGAGACCAATAATGGCCACCAGTCTTGGCAAGGTTATCTTCCAACAAATATATGATTATTTTTCTAGTTCTTTCCAACATCACTAAAAGGTGCTGAGAGGGCTGGAATGTTCTTCAGTTGGCAGAGAGCCTGCTTAGCACCCATGAAGCCTTGTGTCCCTCCACAGTACCACATAGATAGATCAGGTGTGACCATGCACATCTGTGATTCCAGCACTCAGAAGACAGAGGCAGGATGAGCCGAAACTCAAGTTTATCCTAGCCTAGGTAGTGAGTTGGAGGCCCACCTGGAATTCCTGAGACCCTGAGGAAAGAGAAGGAAGGGAGGGAGGGAGGGAGGGAGGAAGTAAAAGAAGGAGAAAGGAAGAAGGAAAGAACAGAGGGAAGGGTTGAAGGAGGGAGAAAGGGAGGGAGGGAGGGAGGGAGGGAGGGAGGGAGGGAGGAGGGAGGAGAGGGAGGGGGGAGGAGGGAGGGAAGGAAAGGAAGAAAAGACAGGCAAGCAGAAAGGAAGGAAGGAAGAAGGAAAAAATGAGAGACTGTCAGATCTTGTGGACAATCAGTCCTGATTGTGAAGGAGAGAGCAATACAGCTCTGTGAAGGGGAAATCCATTCTGAATCCCAGTGCCTTTAGACATCTAAGCACAAAGAGCCGTGATTGTCTGGTACCGATTTTAGACCCCACCCATCAACCTCCCACTTACGCCTTTATTTCTTGTTTTCTGTATGTTAATGTATTCCATCTTACCGTTGTAATAAGGAGCCCAAGCTGTGTTTCTCAGGGTCATTATCACACTCCTTAGGAAGTTAAGGCCCCCCTCCTTTGACCTTATGCTTTCTAATACCACCCAAGGTGTACCGTAATTGCCCGCAAATGTGTGTTTCATCATGTCTTATTGCTCAAATGAAACCCCTTCCCCACAGGGTAAGAAGAGCAGGAAAGCTGGGTAGACAGCTCTGCTATTTGCATCAGCGCTTGTCCTTGGGAAATTCTGAATCTTGGCACAGAAAGAAGTGTAAAAATGATAAATTTGTCACCTAATCTAGACCACTGCACTCCCAAGACAGCAGCACTTTACATTAGTGGAGATTAGGATGTAACTTTTTTAATTTGGAGCCTCATTACACAGTATAAATAAAAATAGAGCCCTGGCTATATCATCTTTAATTGCTTCTAGGCAGAATGCTGATTAGCTACCAAAGCCTTGGCCATGAGCTTCTGGGGAGCCAGCAGAGCTGCCCCTTGCCTTGCAAGCAAAGTCAGAAAAGATATGTGGGTGTCATTACCACGGGGTGGGAATCAGAGGTCTGCAGTTCTTCTGCCTCACATGACGGTTGGCCACAATGTCCAAGCAGGAAGCAAGAATGATGATGCTAGAGAGACAGCTCCACCATTGGGAGCACTTCCTGTTCTCACAAAACCCCAGATTCAGCTCTCATCGCCCACATCAGGCATCCTACAAACTGCCCATCATTCCAACTCCAGGGAATCTAACTCCCTCTTCTACTACCCAGGGTACCTGCACACATGAGGCATATAGTCACATGGACACAGACACATAAACAAAAATAAACCTTTTAAAAATATAATGGCATCATCACTGTGATGCATTAGGGTGTGAAGCCGGTAAAGTGATGGTGCACTTTAACCCTGTTGATGAAGGAATTCCCAGCTCTGCTTCAAGCTTTGATAGTAAAGTTTGAAAAATAGTTGCAAAGGGCTGAGGATGGTTCAGCTGGCAGGGTGCTTGTCTTGTAAGCATGACAGTCTCAGCTCAGAAACCTAGCACCCACATAAAAAGCTGGGTTTGGCAGAGCATGCCTGAAATCCTAGCACCTGGAGGCAGGGGCATCCCTGAAACTGGCTGTTTAATCAATGGCTTCCAGATCCCATGAGAGTCCCTGCCTTAGAAAACAAAGTAGGTAGTGGCTAATATAGAGGAATGTCATTTGAGTTGTCCTCTAATCTTCACACACATGAACATACATGTGCTTACACATACAAAAATACACATGTTAAGATATATACACACAACACGTGAAAAAGAAAGAGAGGGAAAAGAACTATAGTTTGCCCCAGTCTGGCAGAGACCCAGCAAGAGACACTGATTTGGGATGCTGGCATCACTGATTCCTTAGTGTCCTGTTTAAAGCTGTTGATCGATACCAAATGAGGAGAAACCTAGGGTGGGCATGTTACAGACGATGTCCCATGAATAAATAAATCAGATAATGGCACTCGCCGTACTATTCATCTCATCTATAATTTAACAGGAATAATGCCCATTAAAAGAATACCTATGATGATTGCTGCCAGAATAAAGAGTTAATTGGTTCCTATCTTCTGGGAAGTCTCTTGAATAAGACAGGGAAAGAAAGTGGCTGGGCATGGTAACCCTGAGTACATCAGAGCTCCTGGGCCGCCCCAGTCGGCCGTGGGGCTCTCCTGCAATGGCTTGTTCAAAACAGCTCCTGGCTCCAACTCATGCACCTCAGTGGGAGCTTTTAGAGAGTGCTTCTCCATTTCCACAGAGATCAAATCAGTACCGTGGAATGATAGTGTTCACTGCTTTAAGTATATTAATTAGGTGAGTGTTAAGCACTGGGGAGTATAAATAAATTCCTCCTGGGATTGAAAAGTCTGTGATAGATATGAAGGCGTCTGTCCTCAAGGTCCCCATCTCCTCCCTTTTGGTTATCTCAGGCTTCAGTTACAAAGGGACGGTGGTGTGTCAGTCATACATGGCCAAATGAATAAGAGAAATGAGAAGAGTCCAGGGGAAGAGCTACAGCAAGATTGTTCTAGAAGAGGCATCTAAAAGGCACAGGAGCTTGGGTGATGGAAGAAAAGAGGGTTGTATCCACAGCAGAGGGGAAGAGGGAGGGAGAGGTGGGAGAGAAGGATGGAAATATAAGCACTGAAGGAGGAACAGAAGAGAGAAAGAGGGAATGGAAAGAGAGGAGGGGAAGGAGAGAAGGGAGGAGGGAAGGAAGGCATAAAAGAACAAAGGAGGAAAGAACAGAAAGAAGGCAGGTGAAGGAAGAAGAGAGGGAAAGTAGAGATGAAGAGAGAGAGGAAGGGAAGAATAAGGAAGGAATCAAAGAAAGATTTAAAAAGGAAGAAGGGAGGAAGGAAGGAAGGGAGGGAGGGAGGGAGGGGAAGGAAGGGAGGAAGGAAGGAAGGAAGGAAGGAAGGAAGGAAGGGAGGAAAGAAAGGGGGAGGAAAGAAGGAAAGGAGGGAGGGAGGAAGGAAGGAAAGGAGGGAGGGAAGGAGGGAGATAAAAGGGAGTAAACGAGGGATGGAAGGGATAAGGCCCAAAGCACCCATGAAGAAGGCATCACTGCTTTAAAGCTGATGGCATCAGGCACAAGGAAACTACAGGGTTCCACAGGAAGTTCACACCATAGCCCCTATGTTCACTGTACAGCTTTTCTGTTCTGAACTTTGAAGAGGCAATGCCAGTTATAGGCTGTGTGCATTTGAGCTAAGAAATACACAGCAGGAAATTTTTTGAAAGGATGGCATCTCTGTGGGAGCATCAACGGCCTCCTCTTCAGATTTGCCTGCATGCTTTGCATCACAGGTGAGACTGTGGGGTATGGAAAGAACTCTCAAGCTTTGACAACTACACAGACTAATTTGGGGGAAATAATGCCTTTCAAGCAATGTCTGTGCTTGCATTGAATTCGTAATTGCCATATAAAATAAACTTGAGTGTGTCCCTAATGTCCTCAAGAGAGATGCCTAAGTACCATTTGTCGGTATTTATGGCCTGCAATCAAATGAGAGTTGAGGCCATAAATCATTACCCTGAATATAATATTTTTGTTTCATGAAAGTCTGAGCTTTCAACCCCAAAGCAACAAATCAGTCCTCTCCTTATTGAGCCTGTCACAGCCCCGTCCTGAGGACGGCCACATTTATTACCGTTGTCAGCCGCCTTGTGTGGAGGGTGTGAATATAGATTGAAAAGCAGTGCTTTCCTGGACTGGCCCAGCCAGCAGAGGTAACAAAACATGGGGACTTTCACCTCAGGGTCATGGGTTTGATGGTCTGTGGACTGATGTGGAGATCAAGTTTCCAGGGCCCCAAGAATCTGGCTGTTAACTGTCACCATTGCTGCTAGGCCAGACACAGGGCAAAGCATTCAGAGGAGCTGTGTGCTGAACTCTGAGCCTTGCTCCTGACCCCTAAGGCGCTCTGGGCTTCTCCATGGACAGGACTCTTTCCCTAGGACCTGCACTGTGTTATCTTCTGACGGACGTTCCGGATGCCAGAGACCAGGAGACATTCACGGGCTTGTGGTAGAGGGAAGTTTTCAGCCTCCTCCGGGGGCCTTGCCTTTGACAGATTTGACAAAACCCTAAAAATGCCTCTTCTAAAATAAGAAACGTCTTCCTTAGCCCTCAGAGGGTGCCAGAGGGTCACGGCCTCCAAGGAGCAACACAGTTGAAAGACAAGCAAAGCCAGACCTGGAAAGGGTCATCTGTCCGAGAGGCAGCAGCCTCTTAGGAAAGAGCTGGGTGTGGTAAGACTTCTCTCAAGACACAGTCATCTGAGTGTGTCCCTCCTCAGGACAAAGCCCCAGGACACCACCATCTTAGATGTAGATGAAGTGCGAGGACTTGTGTCTTCACCTTACTCGTTTCCCGTGATCTCTGACAGGAGCATAAGGCTTGCTGGACAATTGCTCACAGTGAACTTTACTCTTCAACAAGTACATCATCAGGAGAGAGGCACAGAGAGTTTACGAACTGCATCCAGACATGCTGCCCTTTCCCAACTCTGTGTGTGTGTGTGTGTGTGTGTGTGTGTGTGAGAGAGAGAGAGAGAGAGAGAGAGAGAGAGAGAGAGAGAGAGAGAGAGAGAGAGAGAGAGAGATGGGGAAGTCTATGTATATGTCTCTCTTATTGGTTAATGAATAAAACGTTGTTGGCCAATAGGGAAGCAAGATAGGTGGTACTAGGAGAGAAGGAGGATTCTGGGAAATGTAGTAAAGGGGGGTAGACATGTGATCCCAGGAAGAGAGGATGCATACCGCTGGCATCCTCGATAAGATAACTCTTTATAAAAATATATAAATTAGTAGTTATGGTTGATAATTAAGACTGAGCTAGCAAATAAAAAATCCTAGTCATTGGCCAGCAGCATGGTAACTAATATAAATAAATCTCTGTGTGTTATTTGGGGGCCCAAATGTGTTGGTGGAGCTCAGGCGGCCTTTGGAAAGAGTTATCGTTATATGTGTGTGTGTGCGCGCGCGCGCGTGCGTGCGTGCGTGTGTGCGTGCTTGTGTACATGCATGTTCACATACCCTTGTATGTGAAGATTTTATATGTGCCAATGCATGTGGAAGCCAGAGGACAACCTCCCCAAGCACCATCTACCTTTGGTTTTGCTTTACTGATTTTTAGATCTGGGGACTCTTACTGACCCAGAATTTACCAATTTACCAATGTGGCTAGGCCAGCTATGGCCAGTGGGCCCCACAGAGCCTCCTGTCCCTGCCTCCTGGTGCTGGGATTACAAGCATGTGTTTCATGCCCGGCCTTTCTACATGAGTGTGAAGGATTAAAGTCAGGTCCTCCTGCTTGCACACAGGCACTCTTCCCATTCTGCATATCTCCAAATCTCCAGATACCCTGACATTTTATCCTTCTTTGCTAGTCTGAATGCTCCTTATGGCTGAGAAATCACTCCCTTTCCTTGGGTATGCAATTGTTCTTGATAACGATGGTTTAAGGTCCCAAATGAGCCAGAAAGCAGTCTGTAAAAACTTGGGCTGGGAAGTTTTGCTTGCAAAACGCCATGTGTGCTTTGTTGGTCCTAGCATGTGGTCCAAATCGTCAGCCACGTATCTCTCTTACCAAGGCTGAATTAACCCTAACTGCTTAAAAATATCAGAAACCATTTATGTTTTTATAAAACAAAGTACTAGCATCTTACTCACTGGGCTGTCCCAAAGCCCAGTGAGTTGCATTGGGTTCCTGGAGAAATGGATCGAGATAGAGTATTGTTGTCTTGAGAAGACTGGACTTGAGAAGGGAAAGGCAAAATGCTTCTGGTTTTGTGTAACTGCAGAGCAAAGTCTTTAGCTTCTCTGGGACTCAGCTTTTTCCATGGTAATTGAAGGAAAACTGCTTTACTGGGCCATGCTAGGGATTAAAGCAAGGCAGATGACATGCAAGAGGCGTAGGCTAGTTCCTGTCTTTGATTCAGCTTCAAACAGGCCCAATTAGGAAGCTGTGTTTCGCTTAGAGCAGAACTCAAATGAATCATGGACAATTTGGCCATGATTCAGAAAGAACAGTGAAGATGATTCAGCATCTTGGAAATGAACTTCGTGAAGAAAGATAAGGGAATCTGGAAGCATCTGGGTCAAAGACAATGACTGGGAAGCTGAGGCATACCCAGTAGTAAACAGCATGCAAATGTAGTCTGGTCATTTTCAGGTGATGTGTACTACACACCTGATCAAAGCTGAGAGAGTAAATTTGAGAGCCAATGGGCTCTCAAATTTCCCTACCCACACAGCCAGTTAACAAGCCATCCCACAAAGCAAGACATGAAGGCAAGTCATCTTACCCAGCCAACTTTGTGGTGAGGTGGAACCTAAGGTGAAGCCACCAGAGCACTCCACATGGCACATGCTACACCACTTGCACTTAATAGGTTACCAGTTACCTTTTGAATGTGTGTCCAAAGGCACATGAAGACAGGTACTTATGCATGTGGAGGCCATAGGTCAATGTCAGGAGTCATTCCTCGGGCACCATACACCTTATTTTGAAACAGAGTCTGTCACTGATCTGGGGCTCTCAGAATAATCTCAGCAGCAAGGATCATCCTGGCTCGGCCTCCCTAGTGCTGGGATTCCAAGTATAGGTTACCACACTGGATTTTGTATGAGTTCTGGCAATGAACTCGCTTCTTGTGCTTACAAGGCAAGTGGCTCTACCAGCAGCCATTTCCATGGCCCAGGTGACAGTTTTCTATGATTGTAGAACTCTACTAGTGACTTACTCTATGTTTAGACATTTTGCTATCTAGCAGTCTGTCCATTTGGCCTTCCTTCCTAAACTTAATGGAAGCAGTCTGCTACCAAAATCAGCAAACATGAATCAGAAACAGACTGCTCAGAGAGGTAGCACCAGTGTCACATGGAAAGGCTTTGCAGGCCATTGTGTTCCTAGTTACTCAACCATAATGCTGGTGGGATCAAGTGTTCTCTTGTTTCCTTCACATCTTTGAGTTCTTATGACAACTGTAATCATTTATTGAGTGGCATTTTCGTGTGAATATTATCAAACTTTATTGACACAATTATTGGGTTATTATATGTATGGACATACATTTATAATATGATTATTTACATATATATTTGATATTTGCTAGACTATTCTTCAAGAAACCCGAAGACAAAAGTAGTCTATGAATCAACCAACCAAACAAGACTCTTATATAAATAAACTACAAGGTCTTCAAGTCTGGGGTCCCTGCTCCTTTTTCCTTCCTATTTTGTCATTAAGGGTGTGTTTGGAGCCCTGGGTCATATTTCCATGAATGAGCAAATGATAGAGACAGTGGGAGTAATTGTTCTCAACTTTAAGATTGTTTAGAAAGTAAAGAAATGGCAGTTTCTTAGCTAACCAAATCCTGCCAGGAAAAGCCCCCCCCCATTCAAGCTTCCTTCCCAGTGAGCCAGAAAGCCTGAAGATGGGCACTGAGAGATCCTGGGGTGTCTGTAATTCCCTGGTTGCCAGAGAAGTCTAGAGGAGCTTTTCAGTGTAGGGAGGAGCACATTCCCCTTAAACTCAACACCTCTGTAGCTCCATTTGAAGTCTGTGTTATGAGACTAGCCTTGGAGGCCTCAGCAGCAAATGTGAAAAAATGCCCATGAGGACAGCAATACTCTATTGCACGTTAGATCCCTCAATCTGCTCCCATGTCTGTCCCATAAGCAAGTCCCCACCTCTGGGCTTTAGTAGTACCAACCCAATAGGTCTGCTTGTTCCATCTATTTAGTCAACATGGAATTTCAGAGGGGAGTGGCACGTTGATTGAATTTCACCTGTAAATTAAGTCAAAATGTTCAAACGTGTGTGTGTGTGGTCTGTTGAGGCTGGAGTCACAATACAGGAATGTCAAGGCAAGGTTCCCCTGTCCACTTCTAATACATGTTATTGACAATAATTACTGCTGTTGCTGTAATCATGATTTTCACAGCTTAAATGTTACTGGAGTATCATCTTCTTTGCTAGCTAGCACCCGACACTACATGCTGACATCTCAGAGAGCAAAGTCAGTATGCTTCAGCGGTACCTGTCATCTCTCAGGAAGGCCGAGGAAGGCAAGGTGCTGTGCTGCAGGAGACATTCTTAGCAAATTTAAGATGTAAACCATGAAAAAAAAGGAATCCATATGG
Source organism: Cricetulus griseus (assembly GCF_003668045.3). NCBI lineage: Eukaryota > Metazoa > Chordata > Mammalia > Rodentia > Cricetidae > Cricetulus > Cricetulus griseus. The sequence continues at coordinate 204,996,515 of NC_048596.1, forward strand.
TGCTCACAACATCTCTCAAATGAAAACTAAGGCTTCTCAGGGAAGGAGTCTTGGGGGATTCTGAAGTCAAATCGTAAGGAACAAATGTTCTATTTTAATTTTGGCCTTAAAACTTCCTCTCCTGGAATGGTCTCAATCTCAGTGTCTGCTCGGCAGCATCCTCGCAGCAGCTCCAGACTCCGTTGTTTGCTGCTTTGCTTTCCTTTAGGGGAAAGAAATCTTCAGAGCTTCCATGAGAGTTTCAGTGCCCCCAACCTGAGTCTTAGGAAACCCAAAAGATTCCAGATCTGACTGTCCACACAGGTCACCAGCAGACCAAATGCCCCACGAGGAATCTGCTGTCCTGCTCCCCCTTCCTCCTCCTCCTCCTTCTCCTCCTCCTCCTCCTCCTCCGGTATCCTCATCTCAAATGCGTTCCCTAGGTTTCCTCTGCTCAGATAGGCCTTGCTCTGTCCCATCCCAGACACCTGCTTCACTGTGCAGAGGACCCTCTCGGCAGCCTGTTCACCTGGAAACTTACACCTTCCCTAATGCTTGCACAAGTCAGGAGGGGCATGCCACAGAAGGCTCCATCCAGCCAAGACAATGTGTCCATCTTTATTATCAAGAGCAGTGTGGTGGCTGTGCTGAATTAATGGTCAGTGTGGCTCCCAATTAAACTCTCTGCTGAAGACAGATTTATGCTTGGTCTGTTTCAAAACACAGTGGACTGCAACTTGTCATTTAAGTTGTCAACCGGGAAGTACTTTCCATTTTTAGTGTAAAGAGTTTAAAAGCCATTAATTCATTTTGTGTAAGATGTAAAGATGAAAATGAATGAGTTTCTTTTGCCTGCCTGCTTGCCTTCCTTCCATCCATCCCTTCCTTCCTTCCTTTCTTTCTTGCTTCCTTCTTTCTTTCCTTTCTTCCTTCTTTCCTACCCTCCTTCCCTCTCTCCCTCCCTCCTTCTTTCATCCCTTCCTTCCTTCCTCCAGAAAAGAGGAAAAGAAGCCTGGTTCAGATGTCTTCCAATGCCCTAAATTGCGGAGAATCAGGTGTTCAGGGCTGTCTAATCAAGTGCAGTGTCTTTTTAGCTCATTCACTTCGGGAAAATTCTGGTGAAAAGATAGAGCAGATATTTTCAGGGGATCCTCAAGACCACATGTGGGAAGTGTAGGCAGAGTCCAAGTCTTTTAGGGGTGAGTTCTTTCACTAAAAGAAACACATGACTTACCGTCTTTAAGGATTAGAGGTATTTTTAACCATCTTGGACATGAAGTCAAATTCATTCTGAGGATTTGATGATGTCAGCACAAATAAATCAATTACTTTCATGATAAAATTTCTATTGCATACCTGTGGTTTAAATTTTTAAAGAGAAGGGATGTGTGGAAAGAGGTAATATGTTTCACAGGGACCTGCTGGCAAGACAGACTCAGGTCTGGGGATTATCTTTATGCATACTGAATGACAGTTTAGGGGACTGAAAAGATCACCCCATGGTTAAGAGCACTTATTTATCACTCTTGCAGAGGATTCAGATTCTGTTCCAAGCACCCATGAGGCAGCTCACAGCCATCTGTAAGTCAAGATGTAGGGGATTCAATACTCTCTTCTGACTTTTGAGGGCTCCTGCTTATATGTGGTACCCATAAACTCACTCATTCAAGCACACACACACACACACACACACACACACACACACACACACACACACAATCTAATAAATAAATAGATAGATAGATAAATAGATAAATAAATAAATCCTTTTTTGAAAGAAAAGAATTGAAAGGAAGAAGATAACAGCAAAATGGGAGTCTGTCTCTGGCCCACTCCAACACTCACCATCTTCAGGAAGATTTGGTCTTTCACCTTCTAATCTTGTGTTGTTAAGGGAGGTCCCAGCTGAAGTCTTGTTTCATTTACAGTGAACACCCTTTAGGTCTCTTATCTCACGCTGATCTCAAATGATTCTTGCTCTTTCGTCCTACCCAGAACGTGGGCTGAAATCAATCAAAGTTCACCTTCTGCCTAGCTATACCTGTTAACATTAGAAGGCAGAGCTACAGTGCTCATGATCCTCCGAGGGGTACCCTGGGGTGGAAGGAGATTAATGTGGCCGATGGTGTCTCTAACCCTCACAGCTTTGCAGCCAGCAGACCCTGAGCAAAAGTCCAGGACACAAATGGTGCTGTGGGTGTGAGGAGTCCATACTGCTTCCTGCACTTCAACTCAGGGATAAATGTTACCCTAGCAGACTTGACTACAATAAAGAAACCTGGGTATCATGCTCTAGCTGTGTTGAGGGCAGAAAGAGTGCAAAATATGCCATTGTTAGGAAAACTGGGAAATCTTCCCAGCACTCCAGAGAACAAACTCTTGATGGCATAATGAGAACTGAGAAATTTCCTTTTAAAATCTGATTTAAATGCAAAAATCCCCCAACATGGCACAAACTGGGCTTGGTGACACACACCTCTAATCCTAGCACTCTGGAGGTAGTAACAGGAGGATCAATTCAAGGCCATCCTCAGCTATATATCAAGCTAGGACCAAATGAAACCCTCCTCTCTCTCTCTCTCTCTCTCTCTCTCTCTCTCTCTCTCTTGAGTGTGTGTGTGTGTGTGTGTGTGTGTGTGTGTGTGTGTGTGTGTGTGTGATCCTGGAATGTCACTATGTTTTGCAGACTCTCTGAAGATTAAGTGATTAATAATAATAATAATAATAATAATAATAATAATAATAATATGATGATGATGATGATGATGATAGCTAATAGTAACTGAATCAAATTCATCTCACATAAGGCACAGAATGCTAGCCATCCGATAGAGTTGATCTCACTGACTCCCCACAGCAAGCATTATTTTAGAATTATGTTTTAAATGGAGGATCTCATATTTTGAGACATTTGACTCATCTGCAAACAGGCATAAAATGGGAATCTCCTTTCTAAGTCTTCAGACTTACTCCCTTTACTGTAAAGGCAGTGGGCAGAATGCAGGAATATTCTAAAGGTGTCTAACAGGGTTAAGTGAAGTCTTTGGCCAGGCTTTCAAGGGATGCTGTCTATTCTGACTAATATGAATATGAAAATTACTTGTTTTCAATTTTATTTTTATTTTTCCTTTTTTCTTTTCTTTCTTTCTTTTTTTTTTTTTTTTTTTTTGGTTTTGAAAAAGAATCTCTATGTATAGCCTTGCCTGTCCTGGAACTTGCTCTGTTGACCAGGTTGGCCTCAAAGAAATCTTCCTGCCTCTACCTCCCAAGTGCTGGATCAAAGGAATGCATTACCACTGCCAGGCTTGCTTTCAAATCAAAGAATTAAATCTATGTGGGCAACCCAGCATAGAGATTTTCAAGGAAGAAGAACCTTCCACTGAATGCATCACTTGAGGTGGATTTTAACCTGTGTTGAAGAAGATATTTGAATCCAGTTAGAGAAGCTTTGCTGTTGAAGAGCCTTATATGTGCCCATGTTACTACTGAGACATGCTGGTGACCATTGACTAGGCAGGAGGCCATCTGGTTGAACATCACATCTTCAGGATAAGGCACAACAGTAGATGCCTTTAGCTTCTTTCTGTGGAATCCTACTTAGCCTTTCCATCTGCTTTGGCAATGTACAAACAGGAACATGCAAGGCCATAAGTTATATAAAGTGAGATTGGGGCTGGGAATATGGCCCAGTAGAAACCATTCTTGCTGCAGAAACATAAGAACTGAGTTTGGATGCACCACATCCATGTTAAAACATGGTGTTGTATAGGGAAAGAGGGCAAAGACAATGGCTAGCAGTCTAACAGAAATGACAAACTCCACCTTCAATGAGAGACCTGTCTCAGCAAAACAATGTGTGGAGCATGGCAGAAGAAGATGCCTGAAGTCAACCTCTAGCCTACATACATACACACACACACACACACACACACACACACACACACACACACACACACACACACCTGAAGTTTGAATACACAGCATCTCTGAGAATCATACAGGGCTTTCACCCTCTCACTGTCAGTGAACAACATCCTCAGCTAGATACATGAGATCTTGGTCAAACATGTGCAGATGTGTAAGTCTGTGTGTGCATGTATTCTCAGATACTTTGATTTTTCACTGGAAAGGCACTGTGTCAGTTTCTTGTCTTGCTACTGAAACAAAATGCCAGCTAACAAAACTTCAGGAAGAGGGTTTGTTTTGGTATACAGTCTGAGGGTACAGCCCATAGTGGTGGGGAAGACATGGTGGCAGGTCCTTGAGGCAGCTGGTCACATCCCAGGGAATGGTAAATGAGCATGTTCAGATTGTTCTTTTTAGTCCAGAACCTCAGCTGTGAAATGATACATACCACATCTAAGTATGTCTTCCTGCTGCGCTTAATCTAAATCCACAGACCCTCTCACAGATATGCCCAGAAGTTTGTTTCTATTGTAAGTCTAAATACCATCAAGTTGACAATTAAGAGTAACTATTGAAATATTGAACTGCAAATACCCAGCATGAAGCTTGGACCAAGACAAGGTGAAAGAATGGTATTGCAGAACGGGTCTAAGAGTTTTGTCCCTGGGAGGATATTTTAGTGTGTAAAGTAAGCCTGCCCAATTGACTATGAAAGGTGACCATTTGTCCAGGAGTCCTTGCTTCCCCTCTGAGTGGGAGAAATGAGTCAGACCAGCAGATGGACCAAAATAGTATGGGCTGTCCAAGTCACCATGCAAAATACGAGAGCCCAGGAGGGTGTCTGTATTTCTGACACTCAGTACCACCAAGCCAGACTTTCTCACAAAAGCAGTGGGGGAATGAAATAGTGTTGATGCTGGGTCCAAGGAAGGGACCTTGCGTTACCTGGTCCCCGGTCAGTACTTCCCTGGGTCTAGCTCTAAAAGCCAGCAAGCCAGTTCTTTGTATTATGAGGCTGGCTTAAGGAAAAGGAAGAGAGCTTAAACAAAGTTTAAGTTTGGTACACGTTACCGTCATCACCTCCAATTCAGAACCTGTCTGTGTTTGCTGTCGCCTGGGAGTGTCCTTCAGAGATAAACAGGGCATTGTCTTGTCAGCTGTTATACAATTGTGTGTGTATTCATGTGTGCACAGACATGTATGCGTACATGTGGATGTCAGAGGAAAACTTCAGGCACTATCCATCTTGCTTCTTTGGGGCAGAGCCTCTCCCAGTCAGGTTAGGCAAGCCAGCCAGTGAGCCCCAGGGGTCAGTCAGTCTGTCTGTCTGTCTGGTCAGTCTGTCTCTGCCTCCAGGGCTGGGATTACAAGAATGTGCTATCACACCCAGTTGTGGGTTTTTTGTTATTGTTTTTAATATGAATTCTGGGGATAGAACTCGGGCCTCATGCTTGGAAGGCAAACACTTTTCTTGAGCCATCTATCCAGCCCCCTACTGTGTGATCTTTAACATCCTCAGGTCATGAGAACTGCCAAGATTTCCCCTAAAAGACACTGAAAGACAAGTTCTGTGTTTCCATAAAAAAAAAGTGTTGATCGAACTGGGGTGCAAGCCCTGAACACTGGAGACTCAGACCAAATGGGAAACTTCCCTAACATCCAAACCATGTAGCCAAGTTCCTCCCTACAGAAATCGTGCTGGAGGCTTACAGAATTCTGTGGGAAGAACTGTTTGAAATAGTTTTAAATCATTCCTTATTTTAATCAAGCTAAAAATATCCAAAGCCAGTCCTTCAGTACTTACCATTGGTCTCCATCTCCTCCTGTCAGTGCAAGCACGTCAACAGTAAGGAAAAATTAATATCCCTCTAAGTATCCAGCCTCTTCCATATACATCATGGCTTGGATCTGGGCTAGTTCCAGTTTGGAGTAAGAGCCAGATTAATGATTTAGTTGCTTTGATCCAAACCAGATTTCTCTAGTGGAGATCTGATTTTCTTTTTTAATGTTTATATTTTACCAAAGCAAATGCAGAGTTGTTTTTGTTTTTCTTCTGAGTTGGAGGACACATCTCAGAGAGATCACAGTACCATTAAGAAAAGGCATCAAAGGGCAATGTCAATCCCAGGGGGTGGATGCCTGTGGTACTAAGTTCTAGTTTTTCACTAATGCTGGCATTGGAGCAATTCTTTACATTAGTGTGTGTGTGTGTGTGTGTGTGTGTAGGGGGCAATGACTGCCAAGTTATATTTTAAATGAGTGAGAAATTACCCTAAGGGTCAGTTTTATTTCTCAGTTGGCAATTATTTTCCAAACTGAGGTATACTTAAAGCTAGCTGTTTTTATGTTTGTTTTATTTTGCTTTGTTTATTTGGTTGTTTGTTTTTAATTCCAGTGCATCACATTGTAGCATAGTCTGATGTGAGATGCTGACAGAATGGAATGGAGAGAAGTTGAGCTGTGAGAGCTGAGTTGAGGGGCAGAACTGCTCCTTCACTAGCAGATGCCCTCGACAAGTTACTCAACTGTCTCAGTCACTTTATTCTGCAAAGCAGCAATGTGAGAACATTTACCTTCTCTGATTGCCAGGGCAAGACCCAGGCCAAGAGTGGAAACATACTAGGAGCATCAAGTGCTTGGCAAATATATGCAAATAAATGTCCTCAAATGGAAAGCCCCTAACCATACCCCTTTGGTGCAGGGACACCCTGCTCAAAGTCTACACATAGGCTTTCTAAAGAGGGAGGCAGATCATATACCAATCTAAGGTAAGGTTTTGACCGATGGGAGGTGAGCTTCCCCAGGGGTTGTCTCCTTGCCTAATTCTCCTCTAATCCTGCAGGCTTATCCAGCCATTCAGCTGGGGTGGGGAGGGGGCATGTGTTAAAGGGGGCAGGCTTGGTGCAGTGATCATGCCTATAGTTCTAGTACTCGGGAGGTACAGACACGTTATGACTACATAAGAGTTCAAGACCAACCTGGGTTATTTGAATCCCTGCTCCAAAACCAAAATTAAAGAAAGAATCTCAGGTAGTCTTGTCTTTAACCTGACATTGGTGATCTCTCCAGTGACATCACAAGCTTGGCTGCTGGAGTCTCTCTCTTACAGAGGCCATTTCAAGTCCCCAGTATCCCACACACATTGTCCTTCCACTGTTAAGCTGCCTGTTTAGATGTGTTGAGCTTGGTAGTGTTTTAGTTAGCCAGACTGCTGTTTCAGTGAGTGTTCCCAAACTGAAAACTGATTAAAAAAAAAAAGAAAGAAAAAACAAAAACAAAAACCTAAGCAAGCAAACAAAACCCACCGGAGTCTTGCTCAGTGGCCTGTGATTCTGCTCTACTACAGGACAAAATGTAGCATCACAGGCCATGTGAGACTCTCCATGACCAAGACCTTGCCTAGTTCTTCTCCAACTTGCAAAGTCCCCTACATGAATGTGGCAGAGCACAGAGTGTGCCCCCTTTTGTTTCTGTTCACCTGGCATCTTTGCCCAGAGTGTGCCTACATTAGTTTCAGCCCAACTGGTGTCTTTGATAAAGTGTCTGCTAAGTTTCAAACTTAGTATTTTCAAGACAGAACTTCTCTTCCTTTCCTATAGCATGCTCCATTTGGAATCTTCCCTCTCTTAGATGCACTAACCTTTCTTTGAAAGAGATGGATGTGGTCAGAGTCATATGCCATGGACTTTCAGCCTTTCTTTGGAACAAATCACACCACCCTTCCCTGTCTTTACATTCAAGTAAATCTAGTTTAGATTCCATTGAAAACCTCTTTCAGATAATTCTTCCATTTCTCGCCATCTCCACAGCTGGCATTCTAGTTAAAGCCACAGTAATGATTAATATTGTTAATTTGATGGGATCTAGACTCATGTAAGAGACAAGCCTCTTGGTTTCTGAAAGGGAGTGTCTAGACTGGGCTAATCCAGGTGGGAAGACCCACTGCATTAGTTACTTTGTTGCTGTGTTAAAACATGATGACTGAAAACAATTTAACTGAAGAGTTTATTGTGGTTTATGTTCCATTGGGATAAGAGAGTCCATCATGGCTGGCAAGTATGGCAACAAGCAGCAGGCATGGAAGCCAGAGCAGGGAGCTGAGAGCTCAAACCCTTAACTACAAGCACTGACTTGGTCAAGATATACATACATACATACATACATACATACATACATACATACATACATACATACATACATACATACATACATTCACAAAGCCTGCTCCCAGGGACAGACTTCCTCTAGCAAGAGTACACTACCTAAGCCTCCCCAAACAGTACCACTAATTGGGAACTACACATTCAAATACCAGCGCCTATGGAAGATGTTTCTTATTCAACCCCAGCCACCCTAAATTTGCAGAGTAGACACAGTGTGACCAGCTCTTTCACGCTCCTGTCATTGTGCTGTCTCTATCATGAGGGACTGTATCCTCCAATCAGGAACCCAAACAAGCCCTCCTTTCCTTGAACTGTGTTAGGTGTTTGATAACTGTAGCGGAAAATCTATTGCTTTTGAATCAAGCTTTTACTATGCAACCCAGGAGGGCCTGAAACTTTCTTTATAGCCCAGAATGGCTGGAACTTGGGGTCCTCCTGAGTGGTGGCATCACTGACATCTGTCACCACACCCAAATAGTCCCCATCATTTCTAAGATGAGAATTCTGTTCTAATTGGTTCTATTTCTGCCCTCCTTACTCTTCTTACTCCACCCTTCCAACACACCCAACCTGCTCTCTGTGAACGACCCTTCCCTCAGATCCTGTCACAGGCTGTTTAGCTCTGACTTGGCTCTTTCTGCTTATGGGAATAAAGTCAACACTCCTGGCCAGAGTTACAAGGCTCCATTGGATATGGCCCCAGACAGATGTCTGACTTGGCCCCCACTTATTCTTTCCCCAGGTCTGAATGTTTCTGTGTAGTTGACTCCAACTTAGAGTAATCTCATGTGTTGATCTATTAGAGGCTCTTCCTGTCTCCTTTTTCATCTCCATCTTTCTACTCCATGGAAGCCCTCTTTAACTACCCAGTCTAAATTCTCTGGTACTTCCATCCTCATAATCCATTATATTGAATTGCTTGACTGTTCTCATCATACTATCATTGGGAACTTTGTCCCATCCTATTACCACTTACAGATGCTACTGTTATACTTCATCTACCAACTCTTACTACTATCAAAGACAGAGGACTTGTCTGACGACCTCCTTATTAAATTTCCAGGTATAGAACAGTGTTGTTCACCAATAGTGATAGTTAGTGTTTAGCTAGTATCAACAAAGAATTACTTTTATGAATAATTCATTCTTGCAGCTCAGTTGGTAGAGTGTTACTTAGCATGCAGGAATCCCTATGGTCTATCTCCAGCACCATAGAAATCCAATGTGTTGAGACACACCTGTAATCCAAGCACTGAGGATGCACAGGAAGGAGAATCAGGAGTTTAAGGTCATCCTGGGTTAATAGTGAGGTTAAGGACAGCTTAAACTACACGACTGAGACCCTGTTTCAAACTATAAGCAAATAATAATGCTTTCTCATTAAAAGTTTGTTGAAAGAATGAACTCTTTAGGATCCTAGTAAATGCTGCTTTCTCAACTGTCTGCCAGGAAGAGTCCCAGTTAATCTGAAGAATTTATGCTCAGGGTTCAAAGACCAATGTGAAAGTTTGAGTGGCTGCTCCAGCCTCCCACTCAGGCAGAGCTAGCCCCTCTGTCTCCATCCTATTCTCCTGATGGTCTATAGCTCTACAGCCATACTCAATGGTCGACAGGATCATGGTGCCCTTCCTGTAGAGATGTAACAATTACATCACCTGTCTGATACAGGTGGAAGGTAAAATCCAGAAGAATTTAGAGATTTGTATAAAATTATAAAACTAAAATAGAAATGTAGACCCCAACTACTGTTGCTCTTGGTGTATTTGTATATATGCCTTGAAGGAAGTGAGCCAAAAGTTTCTGGTCTGGATCTCTCAGCACACTTCCCTGCTGACAAACATGGAGAAACGAACATTTCCTTATTTCATCCATCCCTTTGGTAACATGGTATATTAGTTACTATGCTCATTGCCATGACCATATACCCAACAAGAAGCAACTTAATGGAGGAATGGTTTAGTTTAGCTTACAGTCTGAAGGGCTACAGTCCATCATGGTTGGAGAGGAATGATGGCAGTAGCATGAAATGAGGTCACCTCGTGTCCACAGTCAAGAAGCAGAGAGCAGACAGGAAGTAGGTCAGGGCTATCAAACCATAAAGCCTACTTCTAGTGGGCTTCCTCCAGCAAAACTCCACTTTCAGAAGGTCTCCAAGCATTCTAAAACAGAGCCACTAGCTGGAAACATATGAGCCCAAGAGACATCTCACATTCAAACTCCAGTACACGAAAAATCCCATATATAGCAAACACATCCCAAATATCTGATTAGGTCTACATATCAACTATTGTTGTTTCATTTTTTCTCTGCCTTCACGATGCCACCCTTTCACCATCTGTCTCTTGTCTGTTAGCTCCACCTAACCTCTGTCCTCTCTAAATTCCCTCTTGTAGACAAGCAGACTGTCCTGGTGCTAGGCATTGCTGGGAAAAGCTCTGCACAGGAGTAGTCATTTCCCAGAACTTGGTATGATAATACAGATAATGCACTTTAAGATTATAGATGTCTTTCATCCAAAGCCTCCAGATGGCCTGAAAAGTTGAAAAGTTGGAAACCATGCAGTAATCTATTCTGGGCATTCAAAAAAAAAAAAAAAGAAAGAAAAAAAAAAGAGGAACACATAACAGGAAGGGGTCTATATTAGGTAATGGAGATCATGAGAAGTATGCTTATCCAACAGAACCACATCAAACTCTAGCGCACTCTCAGCCTCATCAACCCATGTTTGGCAGCTCTGGGCTCAGTAATCACTGAGACTGGCTCCTTCCTCAGCAGAAACTACAGGACAGGCTCTGGGTTGAGGCTGAATTGAAGGCTTCTTATGACTTCCAGATTTTCACAGATTTCTGGCTTTCAATCCTTGACCTTGGGACCCTAGAATTTAAACTCCAGGGTTTTGTCCCAAGTATGAGACTCTCTATAGTATCTGTTGATGTTGATTTTCAACCTGACAGGATCTAGAATCACCTAGGACACAGACCTCTGGTCAGATCTGTGAAGGAGTTTCTAGATCAGGTGAAATAAGGTGAGAAGACCTACTTTACTTGTGGGTGCTGTCAACCCATACACTGGGGTCCTCTTTGCTTGTGGGTGATGTCACCCCTTGCACTGGGGCCCACTTTACTTGTGGGTGATGTCACCCTTTGCACTGGGGCCCACTTTACTTGTGGATGCTGTCACCCCAGACATTGGGGTCCTAGACAGAAAGAAAACAGAATGAGTGGAACACAGCATTCATCTCTCTTTTTCCTGACTGCTGATGTGGTGTGACCAGATGTCTCAAATTCCTGCCACCATGGATTCTCCACCAGGATGGACTACACCCTTAAACTGTGAGCTAAAATCAACCCTTTCGTCCTAAACTTGTTTTAATGGGGCATTTTGTTACAGCATTAGGAAATGTGACACAGGACAGCATCATCTTCCTTCTCCTCCTGCCTTCTCTGTTCACCTTTAACTCAGAGAAGTGTGGTAAGAAAGGAAAGAGTGTGGATGGGCCATTATTTCCACCCCGTTCAAATTGCTCTGCTTCCCTGCTTCCATGAACATGCCCAAAGAGTCATTTTCTTTTTATGTATGCTCATCATATTTACCTCCCATGATCCTCTCTTGTCCCCTCTGCTGATCCCTTTTCTTTCCAACTACTTCTCCTTCTGTTTTCATATCTTTGTGTGTGCCTCAATATTGTAGGGCTACTAAATGGAACAATGGCTACATAACTGTCCAAGATATCTCTCCTTCCCTCAGCAACCATCACCTGAATAGACGTCCTCAGAGAGCCCCTCCCTCCACTACAGTTGAATGCTGACAGGTCCGGTCTTGGGCAGATAATCACAGCTGCTATGTAATGCTATGCCCAATGGACAGTCTTTCACAACACTCTACCCCTTCGATCTGCTTTTATGTTCTTTTTCTCTCCTCTTTCAGTGTTACCTGAGCCTTGGAGTGGGTGACAGAGGGTTCCCATTCTGGGCTGAGCATTCAACAGTACTCTTATCCCCAGTGTTTGTGACAAGCTGTAGGCAGAGAACCATTTCTGTAATTTGTAATTGAGGGTCCTTAGTTTGCATGTGACAGGCAGCAGCTCAGTCTCCTTCAAACACCGAGATTAAACAATGACAAGGAGTCTGTTAGCAGCTTCATTAGCAAGAGAATCAGCTGGGCATTCCAAAGTGGGCCTTCTTAAAGGCAGCAGCTCACTTCAGCCAGGGAAACAATGGCCAGTGGATATTCTTCCAGACACGTCCAGGGAACAGGGAAAATTTTGTTATTTTAACTAGAATGCAGTCTCTGGGGGTCCTCCTTGTAGACATCAATCACCCAGTTTACAACCCATAATGATATCTGGGAGGATATGAGAATGCAATGTCTTGGAGAGTCCCTTGTACCAAATAGGAAGTCAGACTGAACTTGAGTCTTTAGAGAAAGAAAACTGCATCCCTTTTTTTTCTGTGGAATTAAAAAGGGATGAGCAAATTGTAAGTGACTTTTAAAGCACACAGTAAGACTTCCAGCCCTATTCATAGGGAAAAAAATAATTGGCACTTCACATCAGTATTTTCTATGGGTTATTTGAAAAACAGAGAAAATGTGTCATTTCTCTGGAGCCATGTCCCACTGTTCATCAAAGCACCTTGCTAAGGAATAAGTAATCGCTTCTCGCTGATGATTGGCACATCCCATAACTCTGTCTTGGGCAAACTGTATCAGAAAGCCATTGGCTGATTTTATACCTTAGATATCCAGAGTCCTTAGAATAATATATATATATATATATATATATATATATATATATATATATATATCACATCCTATCTCTGGAGGAGGGTCACACTCAGAAGTGTCCGTTGACTCTTGGGGACAGGAGGAGGGTCCTGCACAGGTGAAGACCCAGTCTGTGCCCGCTATGTATTTCTTGACTGGGTTTGGATTTCCTTAGTTCCAATACAGTGAAATACATCTGTGACATTTACCCTTAAATTAGATGAAAAATGATCTCAGGACAAGCTAATTTGTTGGAAAATGCTGTGTGTTCCTGGTGTTTCTCATCTTCGTGGGAAAAGCTGGAAACCTAAAGAAAAAGATTCCCAGATTCCCATCCCCTGTGGGGGATGACGGGGGGGGGGGGGGGCTGAGGAAAGCTTGCCAAGGCAATGTGTTGTAGATTGCGCATGGAAGGGAGGTTAACTATCTCAGAGACAAATATTTTGTTATTTCTTGGCAGAAGGTTCAGGAGTGGGCGTTTGAAGTTAATGCCCTGAGTCCTGCTTCTAAATGTTTCCATGTCCTTCTTCTGGCAGCCACGTGATATTAAAAACTTCAGTAAATTAAGCAAATGAGTAAAACATGTACCATAATGAGATGGGGACAGGCTTCATGAATTATTCCTTCCACCCATGAAAATATCACCAGGTAACCGGCAAAACAGATCTTGGTCTCCTATAATCCTTCTTTAGAACGCAAAACCTAGAGACTACACGAGAGGGGTAAGGGTAGCCAGTGGCTTACCCATCGTGTTCCTGTATCTTCAGAGAATATCCCATTTCAGTATCTCTCTTGATTGAGACACAAGCATTATAGTACTAGAAACTCAGAGCTTTCTCTTTTGGTGAGTCACCTTGCATCTAACTGCAGCCTCCTCATCTTCAGGGTATCCTGAGCTGGCAGGATGGTGGAGGTGCCCTTGATGATAGCTCATGGGACAAACTGCCTCCACAGTCCTGTTCCTCCCTGTGCCTGACCTATAGCTCAGTGAAGTCAAGAAATGGGCTTCATCCCGTTCAGCTGTTGTATACTTCAAGGCTATTTTCATGGTTTCTAGCTCTTCCAAGAAGTTTCTCAGAGCTCAGGTTCAACCTTAGCTGTGGTTTAGGGCCTAGGAACCTGCTTGCAAAGCTCTCAGCTACTGAACGCCCACTTCCTGGTATTGCCTCGATTTGCATGTGTTTTCCTAGAATTTTGAGTAGCATCCCAAATTGTGAGCCTTCCGGATGGCAGGACCAATATCTTTGTTGCACCAGCCACTCTGATTATGATTCTCAATATCTATGCTCAGATATGGGCCTGCCTATCTGTACTTCCTGCAGCTCAGCTGGCATCCAACTTCCTGACCAAAGCTAGAGTGTGAGCATGGCCACTTATAGCAAAACTATATCAGCAGTTTCTAAACTACTGGGTGACTTGAACAGTCCTTTTTCTTCTGGGGACTGATACCCCACCCAACTCACAGGTCTGCTGTATGGCCCATGGCCTCTCTTCTCCCTACACTATCCTCCTACTTCATCTAGTTGATGGGCCCTGCCCTAACTGGACAAATAAGAATCAGCTTCATGGTACTGAGGAAGATGCATGTATGTGCTCAAAGGAAGAGACAGCCTTGGGGCTTGTACGTGGCTCAGTTCTTCCAACTTCCTCATGAGCAGACCTGAAGCCCTGGGGCCCAGCACTGCAAGGGTCTAGTGTGATGAAATTTCAAAGTTAGCCTTATCTACATAGCAAACTCAAGGCCAGCTTGGGTTGCATGAGACCCTGTCTGATAGAGAGTATGTGGAGATCATGTTATGCCTTACTCTAAATTGTATAAAGCAGTGGTTTTTCAGGCTGTGGCTTGCTCTACAACACTCCATTTTGCAAGTAGCTTTTGTCTCCATTTTGGTGAAGAAAAATGAATGCAGCCACGGGATAGACTTATAAACTGACCTATCTGCCAGGCACTACCTACTGAAGTGGCTTATTCCTAGGAACAGAAATGGGGTCACTTTATAAGTTTATCAGGGTGAGTTGAAACTCTAAAGCTACATGTGTGCATTAAAATCATATCGTGAAAACCAGGCCTAAGAACTTATCAGACATGTCAGACCAAGGAAAGGTTGTAAATCCCTCACCTGGGTCACATAAAACAAAGGACATCTAACACTTTGATGACTCGGGCCCCACACCAACTTAGCAAATTATACTTGGTGAGTGTGTCATGAACCATCAAACAGGATTACTCAACTATCCCTCTGTCTTTAGTCAGTCTCTTGCTGTTGATATGGCCTACTTGGCTCCCTGCCTATGCACCCTCTGGACCTATACCACTGTTTAGTGCTCCTAACATATTTTTTTTTTGCCCTGGACCTGGTTTGACCTTTCACTTTGCAGTCGAATGCTGTAGCTTGGCTCACTCCAGCAGCTCCAGCAGCAGCTTCCTCCCGGCGCTGGTCTGGCTCCTTTCTCACCAGTGCAGACTTTCAGGCCACTTCTGGAATTCTGCTGCAGCCCCCGTAGCTTGTCTTCATTTTGTAAACCCTATTTGTGCATATAGATATATGTCCTATATGATGTGTGATATAAGAGTTCATATTACTCATTATGACTGGATAAAAGAACCCAAATTCACGTCAAAAAGATGACCAAGGGAGGCAGGGTTATAGATGACAAACTGAAACCACTAAACCTTGTGAATTTATTGTTATTCAATAAATTCTGACATTATGGAAAGATTCAGACATGCTTGTCTGTTTCTGTAGTACTGCTCATGTACAAGACAGAGAAGGAGAAACTTTGCACTAGCTCAGCCTCTTCTTCCTCCCCAGCTGCCCATTCCTACTTGGAGGCTGAGGTGCTAGCATCCTCCCCATGATTTCATTGTGTTTTCACTCAGTTCCTGGTTTTGCAAGCCAGCAGAGTCCTAACTCTCATGCAGTTTCCCAGACACCCAAGTGTTTGCTAGAAAGAAAGTGGTGGATGTGGGCAGTAGGGACTGGTGGATGGGGCCTCTTCTTCCTCCTACCTTCCACTCATGCATCCCCATTATCTACACTGTATCTTTGGGGATTCCATGGGATATTTTGCCTGATGTTGATTGTGTAGATTTTCTGTTGCTAACAGCTAAAACCTCATTGGGGTGGGGGTGAGGGGTTGCACAGATTCCCTTGGTCAGATCCTTGCCGGCTCTGCCTGGAATAACCGGTGGTTTTCTCGGCTCCATTTCTGACTTAGGAGAAATTGTCTGGTCCTGTCAAATGTCAAGTGTTACGACAGTGGGGGGAGAGGGCTCAGTTGATAAAGTGCTTGTCACTCAAGCACTAGGACCTGAGTTCAGCCTCCAGAACCCATGTATATAATTCTGGGTTTGATGGTACACACATTAACCCCAGTGTGAGAGGTGAATGCGGGCAGATTGCTAAGCTTACCAGTCAGTTATCTCGCTAAATGAGCTACAGGAGCAGTGAGAGACTCTGTCTCAAAAATAAGGTGGAAAAGTGGTTCAGGAAGACACCTGACACTAAATACTGGCCTCCCCATAATCTCTCTCTCTCTCTCTCTCTCTCTCTCTCTCTCTCTCTCTCTCTCTCTCTCTCTCTCTCTGTCTCAGACCTGCAGTAGATGTCATGGTTTCAATAGTCTGTGTCCAACTGCTAAATGGGAAATACAGCATCTTTTCCTAATTGCTCAGACTTCTTCCAGCAAATATTACATGAATACCATTACCATTTGTCTCATAATTCTCCAGTTTGACAGACACTGTGATAAAGGACAAAACATGAAACATTCTCTTATAATAACCTATAAAGTCTTGTTAGAATTATTTCCCTAATGATATTGTTTTACCACATGATTTTTTTTTTAAAGAGGAACAATCTACTGCTGTTTCAGAAAGTGATTTTGGTCATATAAGGATTTTCTTTTGCGTAAAGATTTAATGAAAGTTGTTAAAGGATACCAATGGCATTTAAGGGGCTGCCTCAGCTCTTCTGGAGAATAAGAAAGGTCCCCGACTTTGTTTACTCAATGTGACCTTTTCAAAAGTCTGGGACTAACTCGATACTTACCATGTGCATAGCCACCTCATTTACAGCATTTCGAACTGACCAGCCAAGCCTTGGAACTAGGGAAAGTTTGAGGTTCGGGGTTAGTTCACGACTAATTCATGTGCCAAAACTCTCTTTGTGTTAATGATGTCCCCACCCAAGTCATTACATTTTTCTCTGAAAATTATTGGGCAATAAATGTTGGAACATAACTCACGTGATACAGTAATGGAATTAATGTACGTGGTGCTGTAGCACTCACTGATGAATGGGTTCTTGGACAACAGAGCTGACTGAGGATACAGTGCCTTCTAATTGGAACAAGAATAAATTGTCTCTTTCAAACACTGGTGCTGTTGCATACCTAGCCGTAAATGAGAATGCAAATAATTACAGAGATGTCCAGCTGAACTCTAGATGTCTTTCCATCCCTCTTATCTATGGTCAAATTTATTTGGTTTTTCTTGTCTTATTTAACAAAAACTCCTCAGCTCCATCCTCCCCATGCCCAAATTCTTGGATCTCTGTGCTAAGCGAAGAAATAATAAAACAGAATTTTTATCCACACATTTCATGTCTCCAGCTTTGAAACAGAGCCTTGCTACGTAGCCCAGGCTGGCGCTGAGCTGGAGACAAGGCTCTCTCCTCAGTACTGGGATCATAAACAAGTATACACCTGGATTACCAGATGCAACTTTATTGATAAGTAATCTATCACTTTTAATTATGTTTTCATTGCTTACTCGTCATTAGAACCATAGATTTGTTTTTGTTTTTTTGTTTTTTGGGGTTTTTTTTTTGGGGGGGGGTTCGAGACAGGGTTTCTCTGTATTGTTTTAGAGGCTGTCCTGGAACTCGCTCTGCAGACCAGGCTGGCCTCGAACTCACAGAGATCCACCTGCCTCTGCCTCCTGAGGGCTGGGATTAAAGGTGTGCACCACCAACACCCGGCATAGAACCATTTTATTGTGATTTATTTTTTACAGACTTTTCATGGAATTTGGTGAAACCTAAGCTCACTTATTTCCCTTCCTCAGCTTTAAATGTGTGTGTGTGTGTGTGTGTGTGTGTGTGTGTGTGTGTGTGTAAATACTCTCTGCTTTTTATCTGTTATTTTCCAGACTATTTTGATAGAGGAAATTGGCATTTAATGTCAGTGTTGTAGATCAGGGATCAGAGGAACTCAGAAGTAACCATCTCCACCCAGCACGGAATTAATTAAAGCCATACTGCCCTCCCTTTAGTCTCTTGGCTAAAGAGTGTGTGTGTGTGTGTTTAATGACCTGTGTCTGTCGCTGGCTTCAGTCCTGGAAATGTGTTATGGGAACAGGGACACTATCACTGTGTCAAGCTATAGCACAGAGTATATAGGGACTTAAGGGTGTTGTGTGGACAGTAGGAGACTGAATATGGCTGAATCTGGGGAATGCTAGCTTCCCTATATGAGATGTATTATTAGATATGATATGCTCATGAAGTTCAAGGTCTGACCACTTGGCACAATCAGTGTACTTAAAGAGGGGGCATGGGCTATAGCTCAGATGGGAGAGGGCTTGCCTAGCATGCACAGAGTCCTAGGTTCTGTCCCCAGTAGTGCATAAATAAGAGGTTCTGGTACATACATGCAATCCCAGCCAAGTAGAGGCAGACAGATCAGGAGTGCAAGATCCTTCTTGTCTATATGACACATTCATCCCAAGCAACACTAGCCTACAGGAGACCCTGTTTCAAATATATACAAATAAAAACACAAACAGAACAATTTAGTTGAAGGCAAAGCAAAAACACAAAACTCTCATCCATAAGCTCAGCACCCAAGGTTTACAAATACAGCTGTAGACCTTGGGGCTTACATAGTCCTCTATCTCATGATTCCTGTCACATATTCTGAAGTATCCCAAGGGACAGGGGGCTGGCAGCAGGTCATGCTGCTGTCCCCAAGAGTATCTAATATACTCTTTCAAGGACACTCTAGTCTAATGGTCATTGTGGATAACCTTGTGTCTCCACTGCTTCTCCTGAGGTGTAGGTTCTGTAGGTCTCAGTGACCCCAGCAGGGAAGGGAGTCGAAGAGCTCTTTGAACCTTGCACTTTGATGCAGTTGCTGCCAACCTTGGTATGGCTTCTTAAGGAAGGTACCCAGAGGTCCACACAGGAGACTCCTCAATGCTCACCTGTTTCCAACACCAGCAGTGCTGCATCCCATCTTTTGAACAATCGAGGAAATCCAGAATTCAGATCAAAGCCAATTGAAAATATGAAAGCCATTTCCATGCCAGCTGAGGTGTTGCCTTAAACAACATGCACAAAGTGAGGAAGGGGATAGAGTTGTGGCTCAGTTGGCTGATGGTTTTCCCAGCAGGTACTAATCCTTGAGTTCAACCCTCAACACTGCAGAAACTGGGCATAGTGGTGCTCATCTCTAATATCAGGATCAGAAGTTCAAGGTCATAATCAGCTACAGAATGAGTTCTAGACCAGCCTGGGCAACAGGAGACCCTGTCTCAGAAACAGATAAATGCATAGATAAATAGAGGGAGAAAGAAAGAAAGAAAGAAAGAAAGAAAGAAAGAAAGAAAGAAAGAAAGAAAGAAAGCAGCCCTGGGAAGACAAATCACACAGATGCACAATGTGATATGAGCTCTTTGTCTTTTTCACTGAACCAGGTCACCTCCTCCTAATTATGACTGAAAACTACTCAAGCATTGAATAATCTCAGTATTTGAAGACTGCTGTGCTTAGGGGCTGCCACTGTCCTACAAAATCTGCATGTAGAATTGATCTCTAAGCCAAGGATATTTGACCTCTGCTGTGCCAAGGGCTCCATTTGCAACTTCCCAGAAGCCCAGTGGCTCTGCTTGATTTACATGAATATTTGCATAAATCTACATATGCATGGTTTGCAGGTTTGGGCCATGAGTTGATTGTCTCTTATTTGTCTGAAAGTTTAGAATTGGAGTAAGAATAGAGGTTATAGCCATCCAGGAGATAAAATAGTTGTGGTCCACGAAATACCTTTTGGTTCTCCCGGAATGTCTTTTCTGGTAAGGATGTAATGAAAACTCAAGTTCTTTTAGAAATGAAAGTCCTTTAGCAGTAACTTCACTCAATCCTCTGCCTTCCATGTCCACAGGGTCAAGGCATCAAAACCTATCACCTAAGATTCTTTATTTTTTTGTCTTTCCTCACCCTCAAGTGCTGAGACCACAGTACACAATACCATATCCAGTGTAAATATTCTTGTGTGTGTGTGTGGACATGTATGTGCATGCATTTATATATACAACACACAGCTGTGAAGATACCTGTGCACTTGTGTACAAGCTCATGTAGAGGTCAGAGGACAATCCTAGCTGTTGTTTTTCGAGTGCTGTCCACCTGGGATTTTTCGATATATTCTCTCACTGGCATGGGTATCACTAAGAAGCCAGCCTGGTTGGCTAATGAAACAAGGAATCCTCCTGTGGCTGCCTCCCCAGGGCTGGAATCCCAGCTTGCTTGGTTTTTATTGTTGTTTGTTTGTTTGTTTGTTTCATGCTTTTTGAAGATCCAAGCCAAGTTCCTGTGCTTGCATAGCAAGCAGTTTACTGATCAAGCCATCTCTCAGGTCCCAAGCTTAAATACTGTTAAATACATATTGCTTCTATAAGTTGAATCTTGTTCTCAAACCGAGAACTTGCAAATCAGTCACATGCCACATATCAAATGACCAGAGAGAAATGAGAGAAGCCTTTAGCTTCCAAGCCATGTCTATGATTCAGACTACCAAGGCCAAGCTCTATCCAGACATAAGTCCCCCTAATTGTTCCTGTGTCTTAGTCCCTATCACCCTGCCACCACCACCAGTTTTATGCCTTGGGACAATCTATCTGATGACAATGAGGAGAAGGTGACTGGGCTGACTTGAGTGAGAACAGTGTAGAAATGTCCTGAAAACCAGCTTCCTCAGTCCCCTGAGGGCCAGAAACCTGTAATAATTAAGTAATAACTGAGCAGGAATTCTATAACAGAGTTTAAAATCCCCTGCTTTTATGTCTAGCTAGAAATGGACTGGCTGTGCCCAGCTATGGAGAACACATTCGGTCACATGCCACAGTAGCAGTTAGTCACCAACCTTGCAAATCACTATCAAATTAACTTTCCATTTCTGTCCTTTGGAATGATGATTTTTAATCTCTTTACATCTTTCTCACAAGGTTCTACTTTTTTAATTTGCTTGACTCTTCCCAGAACCATGACATCAGATCTTCAGGTGGCTTGACATAATACATTAATAAACTTAAAAATACCCTCCTTCTATGGATGAAGGGTTTGCATGAGAGAGAGAGACAGAGAGAGAAGGAGAGTGAGTGAGAGAGAGAGAGAGAGCATATGAGAGGAGAGAAAGAGAGAGAGACTACTTAAAATTTTTTTTTCCAAAATAAACATTTGTTCCAGTTTCTGTGTCGGGAAACTTCATACCGTGCTAAGCAAAGAATCATGGGAGAAGAGAGGACTCGATGGTGGTCAGACACTTGTTACATGGCCAGGCTCTAGTTCTAGAAGTGGGTGTGGAGCAGGGTGGCTGACCCCAGCTGGACCTGGAGCTTTTGGTGCCACATCACTGATGCTCGTACCTCTGTCTCATTTGCCTGTTGTAGAGTGAGCTGAGGAAGCCTCCTTCTGATCGCATCTGTATCTGGAGACATGAGATGCCAGAAAGGTGTTGGTGAGGAGTACAAACTAGCCTTTATTTTATCGAATGGCTCCAAATTAAACAATACTGTTCTTTTCTCCGCACAAAGCCAAGAACATTTTCTGGAAATTCCAACATCTCGATGTTCATGTTACATTTCCCACCCTGCCAAACACACACAGAAATGCCACAAAAATCCCCTTCCTGGCTGTGCTGTCTAGATTTTAGTGTCAAAATTTTGATAAATCAGTATAAAGTTCAATGAAACAGTGTGTGTGTGTGTGTGTGTGTGTGTGTGTGTGTGTCTGTGTGTCTGTGTGTCTGTGTGTCTGTGTGTGTGTGTGTTTCTCAAACGTCTATCCCACTGGGAGCGAACACTGGGGGTTTGCCTGACTTGATTCAGGTCCCACACTGCTGCCTCCCTCTTACCCATAATTGTTCAATAGTGTGCACCCCTTCCATACCTCACTGCACCCCTTATCTAGTGCCTTTTTCTCACGTGATCTTCTTTGTCATTCCCCCCTCTCCTTCCTCCATTCAGTCTTCCTTTTTTCATTTCAGGAGCTTCTTCTTTTTTTCTTTTTTTAAATAAATCTGATGATCTGGGGCTGGAGAGATAGCTGTTAATCGCTTGTTCTTGCAGAGGACCTGGGTTCAGTCTCATTTGTTTTTCTTGCAGAGGTCCTGGTTTCGGTTCCCAGCACCCACATCCATCACAATTCACAACTCCAGTTCCAGTGCATCCAAAGCCCTCTTTTAATTACCAGGCATGCATGGGGTGCGAAGACATACATGCAGGCAAAATGTTCACACACATCAGTAAAATAAATCTCTTTGAAACTAAACTAAAATAAATCTGTTGTTAAAGAACCTGATATTCTAATTGGGTCTAACAGCTGGTGTGTGTGTGGGGGGGGGGTAAATTTCAGCCCAACTCTATGAGTGCTTCTGACAGGATTCTTTTGAGACATGAAGGATGAGATCTCCATGAGGTTTCTAAATGGCACTTTTATTTCTCTGTTTTCACCATCACTTTTTCCTTGCCTGAACTATTTGAAAACATTTCTGTATTAGCTACCAGCTTCCTCTCCTTCATGGTCTTTTTAAATGTAAATCAGATTATCCCACCACTGCTCAAGTCCTCAATGCCTCGTCATTATACTTGAATAAAACTAAACTTCACCTCTCCTTAATGTGGCCCTTTTCACCTAATTTGGTTGTCATTTCTTTTTTCTTTTTGGCTTTAGTTTTTTTGAGACACCATTTCTCTGTGTAACCCTGGCTGTCTTGGAACTTGATCTGTAGACTAAGCTGGCCTTGAACTCACAGAGATCCTTTTGTCTCTGCCTCCTGAGTGCTGGGATTAAAGGCCTGAGCCACTACTGCCCAGACATTATTATTATTATTTTTAATACATTATTTTTGCTGAAAGGGAGTTTAGAATCTCTCCCACCAATGTATTCCCAAAACAAAACTATACTTGGCATGTCAGTAGTACTTATTAAATATTTGTAAATAAATGAATATACCTCATAAAATCATACATTAGATTTGCTGTAGTTTGGTATTATTCTTAGAGGGGTGTATAGTTCCTCAAATAAAAGATGGACTCTTTTGGAAAGTTAAAATGATTTTGGCTCACTGGGGTAGGGAGCCAGCTCAATTAATAAGGGCTTGCCATGTAAACATGAAGACCTGAGTTTACATTCCAGCACCTACATGAAAATGCCAGGCATGGTGGCATACTCTTGCAACCACAGTCCTGAAGAGGCAGAGACAGGTTTTTCTGGCCAGTCAAACTATCTGAATGAGTGAACCCCAGGTTCACTGAGGAACCCTATCTTAGAGAACAGGAGGAAACCTAGGTTAACCTCCAGCACATAGGAACACAAACACACGCACACACTCTTGCACACAAACCACCACTGCTATTTTGACAGGTTTATTCATATGAAAACTGTTCAATCACTTTACCTGAGAGTTCCTGTTTTCTCACCTCCCCCCATACCCTGAAGCCCTTTGGTGATGTGCTTCCACCCACCCAACAACTGCTCTCTTAACATTTGACAAGGCAAAGCAAAAGTGAGGCAGAGATAAAACTGAAGTCTGGGGGACACAAGAGCAAGACACAACCACAGCACAAAGGTAGTGGGAGCATTTAAACAGATCACCTTTGTCCCTCTTCCATCTGACCCTCTGGGAAATGTCAAGTTGCTGACAGAGCTGCTCATAAGTGAAGCCAAGATTGCCAGGACTCTGGCTGTTTTTGGTAAGTGGGAAAGCAAGGAGGCAGCCTTCCTTGGTGGCGTGTTTATTTCTTGCAAAGTGGACTTGATTGCAGTACTGGCATTTATTCCAGATGAGTTTATTGGGAGATGCTAGGAGAGAAATCTGAACTTGAATATCCTCAGAAAAGACCAGGGGTGGGGGGTGGGGTGGGGGATGAGACACACTATAGACCTGTAATAAATAATCCAACAAACTAAAGGGAAAACCTGCTGTCTTCATTTTCAGTGAACCTAGGAGAACATTTTCCCTAGATGTCTCACTGGCTTTGATGGGAATTTATAATACTGGGGATTTCGTAAAACTCCAGGTCTGGTAAGATCGGGCTGAATTGACAGAGAAATTGTGCAGAGGGCTTTTCTTCAAGATCGCCATGGAATTTACAGTTACTAAGTCAGTCGTGCTGGGAGCCAGGCTTAACCAGCACAATCTTAGAGGCACAGACAAATCATTAGGGCACAGGGCGTTCCATGCACTCGAAAGAACACTGCTGTGCCTCCCCTAGTTCTCTCATTCTGTCACTAACTCATTAATTCAGTAGCGTTCAGTGTGTGGCTAGAGTCTTCCAGCACTAGAAACTATTCTGTTGCAGGGGATACGAGGCATTTTTCTTTCCTTGTGTAGTTCAGACTCTGTCTTATCTGGACATTTCTTCCCCCTGTGGCAGAAAGTCTGTCTTGGGAAAAACAGTAAGAATTTTTTCTCAAGGAGAGCAAACAATAGATTGCAAGCCGCTGGGGAAGGTCAAGCAGGGATTGGGAAGTTGGGTGGTAGCTGAGACACAGACTCGTTTTTTTTTTATGTATTTTTTTTTTATTTTTAAATTTTATCTCCTAGTGCAGTGTAGACTTAACAAGGCCAACCCTCAGTTAATCTTTCCAGCTTGGCTTTCACTATGAGATTTCTTTCTTCATCCTTGAATTCTGGCCAGCATTACCCCAATGGCTTCCATGCTCCGAATGCAGGAGATGCGCAAGCACGAAGGCCCTTAGGAGAATCCCAGGAAGCCCTTCTCTTTAACATGACAAATCATTAATTCCATAATCGTGCCAGCACGTAGGTATACTTCTTCAGTCCCAGACCTCCCCAAGGTGGGAAATTACCTGTGCTTTCTCCTATTGCAAAGGGAAAGGACTCAGATCTTCAGGTAAGCCTTGACAGGGCACAAACAGCTGCAGCCAGTGTGGATGTTTACAGTCATCGGAAAGCTTCAGTTTCTAACTTGGATACTCCAAGCTTCCTCAGGGATGACTGTTGTGTGTGGACTGTTGTCATCTTCTACAGAAGGGTTTAAAAGCAAAGGAACTGTTGCAATGGGCACCGCTTAGCCTTATTTATTAACTAATTTGTAAGACAAAAATCTCACTCCTATCATATTTCATTTTTGTCTGGAATCTCTAGTAGTCCAGTTGGTCTCAGTCTTGATCTATAGCCCAGGTTGGCCCAGAACTCAATGTATAGCCCTGGTCTGCCCAGAACTCTTTGCAACACCAGTTGGCCTCTACCTTGAGGAGGTCCTTCACCTCCAGAGTGCTGCGATTAGAGGCCTGAGGCATCATTCCTGGCTTATGAATTTCCACATGAATATGCTTTCTGTGTAATCACTGAGTATCTAAAGAGAGGCTGCCCCTGTCATGAGATGTTTGCTTTTCGGACTGCTGTGAGCTATGCATAGCTGGCTTGCCCCCAGTGACGCTCTTCTAGCTTCACACTAGACTCTCTAAACTAGAAAGATCTTTGGTTTTTGTCTTGGGTTTTTGTTTGTTTGTTTGTTTGTTCATTCCTGAGACAGGGCCTCACATAGCCCCGTTGACCTCCAACTTGCTGTATAGCCAAGACTGACCTTGAATGCCTTGTCCTCCTGCCTCTACCCACTTAGTCTTTCAGTGTACACTATAGCTTTAATGACATTAAGCCTCAGACACAGCCTTAAAGCTGATCAACTAATTTTTCTTTCATTCTGAAGTTGTATACTGGGGTGACAGGCTTGCACCACCACGCCCAGCTTAGACAGACTTTTAAAATAGTCTGCTTTCCCCAGTTTCTCTAAGTGCCTGAGCCTCAAATGCAGAACTTGCTGCTTGAAACCATAGTGTACCTTGGCAGAGGTCTAAGAATGTCCCTTGCCTTTCCATAACTGTCCAGGGAAGTCAAATGCCTAGGAACTCATGTCTAGCCTTCAGTTTCTTCACTGGAGAAAGACTTTCATTACCTTCAGGTATGGTATAGAATCTAACCCTTTAATTTGCTTGAGTTGCATGAAGTTCTAGGGCTACATGTGTAAGAGGTAATGAAGACTAGAGGCAGGCTGTTTCCCAATCCTTTACCCAGGAAGGACACTGTGACTCTGGGCAGCAGCCTGTCGGCTCTATGCTTGCCTAGGGCTGTTTATGACCAGAATGTCTGGCAAGAGATGTTTGAAGGCCAGAACAAGTTCATGAGGTGATTCTCCGTGTTTACGGGAGACTGAGATAAAATCTGTTCTTCCTTTTGGATTACAACACAAATTGATGCTCTTCAGGGGACTCAGGGGACTGTGACCCTTAACCACAAAGAAGAGGACCCATCTAACTCTCATAGCTACCCACAGAGCCAAGGAGTTCTCACTTTGAGACAGTCTCATGTTAGAAATAAAAAGCAAAGGAGGGAACCCATAAGAAGTAGGTGTGGGGTGGGGGCGGTTCTTTGACTTGTGTCTTCATCCTAGGAAGGTCTAGAAACATCTCCATAGACTAGGTACACATTTGTATATGGTCTACCTTGCTTACTTAGGTTAACTCCAATCTGAATGGAATCAACAAATTATTTAAGTCCTATCTATCTATCTAAGTCTACCTACAACATCAGTATTCATGATTCTTCTCAGAAAGTTATGATCTTTTGTTTTTTAAGCAAACTATACATATTTTGTTTGTTTATTTGTTTTAGCAAACAGAATTTTAAGTAAACTATATTCCAAGGTCTACATCTGATGTCCTATAGTTATTTTTGTTAAGTGGGAATGATGGGTGGATGGTTGCTTTTGGTTTTTATAATATAACATATAATGTTTTGTCATCACTCACATACTTCCTTCTTTTCAGCATGTGTGCCACACTGTTGAGGTGACAATTGTCTCTGCTTAAGGGGTAAATATGGTCACTGATCTGTGACAGTTACTCAGGTATGAGAAAGTCTGGACTAAAGCTCTGGTCATTTGTCCCTTTTGTACTCTCTGGAATTTGTTTAGTTATTAAGAAAGGTTTAAATCAATACTGGCAGACTTAACTTATAGTCTTTTGTATTTTCCTGACATTTGTGACTTTCCGTGTTCATGGAAGATAAAAACCCAGGAATCATACGGTATGAGGAAGAATAACTGGATTTGCATGCACATGAGATTCTAATATTCATGTAAGAGGAAAATGAGGGCTAGGGAAGTAGTTTAGTAGATGGAGGACTTGTCCAGCATTCACCAAGCCCTAAAACCAAGTGTTGCACATCTGTAATACTAGCACTCAAAAGGTCCCAGAATTTAAGATTATTATCAGCTAGTGAGTTTGAGGCTAATGTGAGAACATGAGACCCTGTCTCCTATCAAAAAATAAAAACATAGAAGGAAAGTGAGTGAGGGAGTTGGAGGAGGAGGAGAGGAAGGGGAGGAAAGGGAGGCTGGCTTGGTTCTTCACTGTCTTGCCTGAAGTACACAAAGCAACACAATGTGGGGGCTGGAGCATCCTGTCATCCCTCCAGCCAACACATCCCCAAATTGTGGCTGACTATTTTGATGACTGTCAAGTAAAGGAGCCAGAGTTCAATCCTGTGGCTGAGTGGACTTGACTCGAAACGTTTGGCTGAAATGAGCCCTCCAGTGCAAGGCCTTCCCATGAGCCTCCCACAGGGCGGCCAGCACAGAACTTCCAGCTTCATTTGACTGAAGAGCACACTCTCAGGATTCCCAACAGCAGTGATCTCATCCCAGTCTCCTTATTTTACAGATGCAGAAATCAAGTCCCAGGAAATTAAAGTCATTTGCCAAGGATGGTTTGGTTGCAGAGATGTCTTTATCTTTATCTGAAATTAATCTTTCTGTTTATTTTTGCCTTCATAGAGAGACAATAAAATTCACATAATAATGATATCATTTTATCTGTTTTCCAAGCAAGCTTATACACACACACACAAAAAAAAAAATCACAACTAACTTTTGGGAATTAAAAACATTAATAATAATGAAACTAGTTCTCTATAAAACTGGGAGTATAGTTATTTCCAAAGTCCTATTAGGAAAATTATTACTGCTTCTTTTTCTCACTAGAATTCCCCAAACAAATTTCTCTGATATTTTACTCATTATTTTTATAATTAGACATAAAGTGATTCAGACTTTATCCATAATTTAGCAGATCCTTGTGGTTATTTCCAAATAAGATTAGTATTTCTGCACATTACAGATAAGCAGTCAGCCACATGTGACATAAAACCCTTCTTCAAATAATTAGGTTTGCAATGTGACGTGTGCAATTCCTCACTGTTAGAAAATAATAAAATTCATAAGAAACAAAAAAAGTGTGCTGTCAGTGAAGTAAAACTAAAGGAGTGTGCAGGTGTCACCAGGGTGTCCCAGTCAGGGAGCAGCCATCCCTCTGACACATACTTTCACCGATTAGCTGAGAGTGGCCAGTGTCTAATACTTCCTTTTGAAATTCAAATAACAAAAACAAACATACCAAAAAAAAAAAAAAAAGACCACTCAGCTAGGCTCTGAATTCAAGATGTTATCTTTTTATGAGTGCTCTATTCTGGGAATTCTATGCACGTGCCCACACAAAGCTGACCAAGCCTAACACTGACCAGGAGGCCATAGATGCTGCTGGGCCTTCCTCCTGACTACAGGAGTGATACTACAAGAAGAGATTCTATGGGGAGTGAACTGTTGTTAATCATTTCTTTGCGTATAGGCCACCTTTCCAGTGACCCAACACGGGAAAGCAAGGGACTACCTCACAAACCTGTAAGGCACTACAGGCAGTCAGGTGACCTGGAAGTTTTTACTGTTTCCCAGGAAGTTGTAGTGTTACTGGCTATGTGAGAAATAACCACATACTAAGATAAAGGAGAATTCCTTAAATTCCAAACACTTGACAGTAACCTTCTGTTGATGAAGAGCCATTATTGAGTCTCCAAGAGCATTTTGAGTAGCTATTTGTTCAGAGACATTTGAAAGAAAAAGTGCCAGAAAACTTAAGTCTAAAAACAGAACTGGAGCTCTGAGACACCAGAAGTGGGGAACCCTTGTAATGCAGTATGCTAATCCATGCTTCCAGAGTCAAGGTCATCCTTCTGAAGAGCTGAAGAAGGGCAATATGGGTTGTGATGGCATAATTGCTCTGTGTAGACTGTTACCAAATTTCCAAATGAATGAAAGACTCAACCCAGGACTTCTACTTCCTGCCCCACAGAGACCCTGGGTATTGGGCATTTCATACATTTCGTCCTTGTTAATTGAATGGTCCTTACACTGGAGCCTCTCTGTCTAAGCTCCCCTCTTCTTTCTCTGGCTTTCCAAACTGTAGTCTTCAGACTTAACATTCATCTGATGTTCCTTCAGGCCATTCTGCTATTTCAGATACTACCTTAGCAAAATTTCTAAGTGCTAAAGACTCTTAAAAAAAAAAAAAAAGCCACTTAGAAGGGAGATTAAGTAAGAATCCTAAGTATGCTGCCAGCCCTGGGACACTTGCCTAGTGACCTAATTTCATGGGAATTTGCCAGGCCTACTCTGTGGAAGAATTCCAGGCCTATCCCTTCAGTCCTATGGTTTATTCAGCTGACACTGCACATGTCCAGGCTGTTCACATTGCTGTGACCTTCAGAGATTGTCTTTAATGGTTCTCTAGTCACTGTATAGATTGTAGGAAATGAAGGTGCAGTCATTTGCTTCACTTAACAAAATTCTGTACAATTCAAAGCTCTTACATCAAATGATATTAGTGTGTGTGTGTGTGTGTGTGTGTGTGTGTGTGTGTGTGTGTGTGTCAGAGACAGAGAGAGAGAGAGACAGAGAGAGAGAGACAGAGAGAGAGAGACAGAGAGAGAGAGAGAGAGAGAGAGAGAGAGAGGTATGCAAGTTGCTCAGGTGTACATGTGTATTTGTTTGCAGACATGTGGAAGTCTGAGGTCATCCTTGGATTTTTTCTGGTGCTGTTAACCTTAGTTTTTGAGATGGGGTCTTTCACCCACCTGGAACACTCCAAATAAGCTAGACTGCCTGGTCAGCAGGCCAAAGAGATCTACTTTGTCACTGCCTCCTCAGCACCAGGATTTCAAGTACATGCGCCTCCACATCCAACATTTTGACATGGGTTCTGGAGATCAAATTCAGGTCCTATGATTATAAGACAAGCTCTTTATTAAGTCATCTTCCCAGGCCTCAAAATGATATGTCTTACACTAAATTGACATATGCACCCTTCTCTTGTTATTCTAGACTTCTGTCACAAGCATGTTGAATAATTCCAGAAGCTTCTGTGAATAAATTATCTAAAATTCATTATCAAAACCTGTTCTATGGAAAAAAAATCCTTATTGCCCAAAACGCTTGTTCATGTAATTGTAGTTGGAATTTTCTTTGGGCCATCAACCAGCTTCCAAATAAAGACAAGGAGACTTATTATTAATCATGAATGCTCAGCCTTAGCTTAGGCTTGTCCCACTGGCTCTTTAACTTAATATAACCTGTTTCTATTTATCTATGTTTTGTCTTTTTTTTTTTTTTACATTTTATTCTGTATGTTCTTGTTCTTCTGTCCCACTTCTTCTGTGTCTGACTGGGTCCTGGCATCTCCTTTTATTTCTTCCTCCTTACTCTTCCTGACTGGACGTTCCCCTTATAACTCCTTCCTTGATATTGGCCATCAGTGTTTTGTTACAGGAATCAGATGCCTTAGGCAGGCAATATAAATCAGCAACAAATCTTCACATAATTAAATAAATGCAACACATCTTCACAAGGTTAAACAATATTCCACAACATAAACAAATGCAATGCATCTTTACATAGTTAAACAAATGCAATACATCTTTGCATAGTTGAACATGTATGTAACTCCTTTTCTCTATTAGCTCTATCTAAAGCCAGATCAGATCAGTTATTTTAGACATCGATTGGACATGGTTGTATATTGATCCAACATTCTCTTCAGAAAAGCAGCAAGAAAGCATTGTGTGTTGGTCATTCAGAACTGTACTTTTATTCTTTTATACCCACAGGCTTATGACTATTCCAGAACAATTGTACCTGGCTCTCTTCCCCCATCTGGAAATGCTATAATGGCCTCTGGCCAAAAGTAATGAACTGAAGACTTTATAACCCTGTACACCCTGCTCAGGGCACTAATGAAAGGAAGAACAACTTATGCTATTATCCCATGTTGGCTTTTATTTTTTTGGTTGGGGGTGGGGTAGGGGCAGGAGAGATGTTCATCTGGTATGCCAGCATGATTACCTAATTTGGATCCTTAGCACCCACATAGATGCTGGGCATAGTGGTGTATACCTATAATAGCTGTAACCATAGTGCTGGGTGGGGGATGGGACAGGGAGAGATTGATCCCTAGAACTTGCTGGCAAGCTGGACTAGGCAATTGGTTGCTCAAAAAATGGGAGGAATAGAAGTAGACAGCTGATACTTACCTCTGGCCTCCAAAGATATGCACACACACATATGCATATATCTGTACATACATGTGAACACATGCATACATGTAATCATGCACATAGTACATGCAAATACATACACAGAAATGTTAATATAAAAGACTTTTTGGGCTTTTATATGTTTATGTTTGTGAGGGAGAGGGTGTGTGAAGACCAGAGATGAACATTGGGTGTCTTCCTCAATTGCTGTCCACCTTATCTTTTTTTAGATAAGGTCTCTTCCTGGACTGGACCCAGAAATCATCAGGTTTCCCCCTTCCTGGTACTGGGATCATAGAGACTTATTGTCATGCTTAGGGTTTTTATGTGGGACCTAAGGAATCAAACTTCAATCCCCATGCTTTACGGGCTGAGTTTCTCCCAGCCCATGAGCATTTACATATCACTCTTTATATATCACACAAATTCTGAAATATCCCATAATTGACTTGAAACAAATGAGTTTTTGTTATCCAAAAATCTCCTCAAGTTTTATTTACAAAATAAAGTAGAAACATTTTCTTATTGTACTAAGAGTAGATGAATCAAATCTCCTGACAAATCCCTTTAGAAAATGCTTTAACAAAGTTCACTCCATTTAGTAAACACACACACACACACACACACACACACACACACACACACACACACACATATATATATATATATATATATATATATATTATATGTAGATATATTGGTATATGCTTTGCTCAAGCACTGCCTGCCCTTCTCCATTCCCTCCACTGTCACTCCTGTTTTCAAGCCACAGATGTCCAAAGGCTTTTTAAATAATTAGGAGATTTTAATCAAGGTTTCTGGCTGATGCTGTCAGAGTCCCCACAGGCACCCCAACACTTTCAAGGTGAAGGGAATGGCACAGATGACTTCAGAGAGTAAGTTCTGTGTTCACCACAAGTAACCTTCAATTCATCCAGACCCTGTGAACATCCGGAGTGCACGATGATTGAGATGGGCTCCTTGGCATCAGGGACTGAGTCTGGAAGTCAGACATTGAATGGAGGTTAAGGACAGGAGTGAGTCCAACTTTGAAGGAGCAGAGATGTTTTACAAAATTACATTTTTGGCACTTTAATCTTTCCCAAGCTGGCTCCAAGTTCACTGAGTCATCTCTGGCTTTCATATTGAAAGTCAAGATGCAAAGGACCTTCAGAAGCAGCAGAAGAAGTAAGAAGAAGCGGTAAGAAGTTGATGATGATGAATATTCAAAATCAAAATGTGCCATAAGCCTTAAGACATGTTGCTGTATGACCACAGATTCTCCCTCAACAAATATAGTCAACAAGGTAAAGACAGTTGCCAAAGGGTTGTTCATAATAACAAAAATTGGAAATAGATATTCAACAACAGGGACATGGCAAAACAATGGAGTGCACAGTAGGTACAAAAATACTCACTGTAAGGGGGAATATATTTACTGGAAATAAGATATAAAAAGGGAAAGGCTGCGGCACAGCTTATGTAGTAAGATTCTGTGTTCATCTTTCATGTTTGTTTTTGATGAGCATGCATTAGCATCACATATTAGTGTGGGGGCCAGTACAATAGTTCCATGTGATCAGCTTGTCTAATTATTCAGCTGCTCCTTGTCACCACTCTGCTTCCAAACTTCTTATCGACACTATTCTGCACTCAGGTAGATGTTTTCCGCTTTGACTCTATTCACCCTGAGTATACATTACTTGTCTATATGTCAAGCTTATTTCATTTGACATACCAATCTCTACTTCCATCCACTTGCTATAAATAGGGAATCTTTCCTCTTTTTCATAGTTGAGTAATATTCTACTGTGTCTGTATGCCATATTTTATGCATTCATTCATTCATTTGTTTCCAGGAAATTTGGCTGATTCTGTATCTTGGCTACTGTCTACAGAAACACCTAAATGTGCAGTTCTCTTGGGGTACAGGTTTCATTTTCTTTGGGAATATACTCAGGAGTGGGGTGGCTGAAGGCAAGATAAATTCATTTTCATTCACTTCCAGGACCCCAGAACAGTTCTTGTAATAGCTTTACTAACTTACAACCTCACTAGCTGTTTATGGTGGCTGTGTTTATTAGGGTTTTCTATTGCTGTGAGGAGACACCATGACCATTGCAACTCTTATAAAGGAAACAATTTAACTGCAGCTAGTTTACAGTTTCAGAGGATTAATCCATTATCATCATGGTGAGATATGGTGGCATTCAGACAGACATGGTGCTGGAGAAGGAGCTGAGAGTTTTACATCCTGAGCCACGGGCAATAGGAAGTGAAGTGTGTTCCCCTGGTGTCTCCAACAGTCCTGAACTTACGTAAGTCTAAAGTTGGAAGTCATCTGAGATTCATGAAATCTCTTACTTGTAGCCCCCCATAAAATCAAAATCAAAAAGCAGATCACACTCTGCCAACATATAATAGCATAGGATATACATTACTGTTCCAAAATGAAGGAAAGAGAGGATAACGAGGAAATACTGGACCAAAGCAAGACCAAAAACCAGCTGGGCAAACTCCAAACTGTGCATCTCCTTGTCTGATGTCAAAGCATTCTTCAGATCTCCAACTCTTTTCAGCTTTGTTGACTGCAACACTCTTCTTTCTCTTGGGCTGGTTCCACACCCTGTTAGCAGCTTTCTTTGGCAGTGATCCTATGACTCTGGCATCTCCAATACCTCGGATTCTCCCAAGCAATCCAGGCTTCAACTTCACAGCTTCACACAATAGCCTCTCTAGGCTTCCATTCAGGGACACCCCTGACACATGTCTGGCCTCAGTGGCTTTCCTTAGTCACAGGGGAAGATTTCATAGCCCTCTTCTATCCTTGACTCTGAAGCCAGAACCACATGGCTGAATCTGCCAGGTTCTGCTACTTGCCGGAGCTGAAACATGGCCCTCTTGTTCAACTGCATCTTCAGCTGAAACTTTCTGTTTTTGATACTTTCTTTCACTGTCTAAGATCAGCTGTCCTGAAACTAGAGCTGTAGATCAGGCTGGCTTCAAATTCAGAGATCCTCCTGCCTCTGCCTCTGGAATGCTGGGATTTAAGGCATGAATCACCACACTGAATTCTAAGCTTTTCTCTAATTCCCTTTCACAAGTTGGAAATTTAGCTCGGTGGGATCTTGCCCTGAGGTCACCATTCCCTTTATTTAACTTCTTAATCTGTTTATCTACTTGAACACGGGATTTAGCTCCATTCTGCTTCCTGGTGCCCCCTTTCGCCTCAAATTGTACATTTTGTGATTTTACTTTCTTGGCCTGCTCCACTTCATTATAAATCTTCATTAGAGTTACCACTAATAACCATACAACAGAGCTTATACTAAACTTTCAAATTTCCTCTGCCAATGCAATTAATCCAAATCTCTTCATTTCATCCCCAGGCAGACTCTTAAAACAAAGGCAAAAAGTAGCCACATTCTTCACCCAAGTATCACAAGAACAATCTCTAGGCAACATACTAACATTCTTCTCCTCTGAAACCTCTTGAGCCAGCCCCACACAGTTCAAATTACATTCAGCACCATTGTCTTTCATGTTCCGACTAGGATGATCCATTAATCCCCATTTAAACTGTCTTTCTAATCCATATCCCCAAAGTCTGTATTTTTCCAAACAAAAACATAATCATGTCTATCTATCACAACAATACCCCAGTCCCTGGTACCAGCTTGTCTTAGTTAAGGTTTCTATTGCTGTGAAGGGACACCATAACCATGGCAACTCTTATAAAGGAAAACATTTAATTGGGGCTGGCTTACCATGTCAGAAGTTTAGTCCATTATTGTCATGGCAGGAAGCATGGCAGCATGTTAGCAGACAGTGTTGAAGAAGGAGCTGAACATTTTACATCTTGAGCCACAGGCAACAGGAAGTGAACTGTGTTTCACACTGGGCATAGCTTGAGCATAGAAGACCACAAAACCCACCCCCACAGTGACACACTTCCTCCAGCAAGGGCACACACACTCCTACAAAACCACACCTCCTAATAGTGCCACTCCCTATGGGGGGTAATTTTCTTTCAAACCACCACAGTGTTTATGTGTTTGGTATCTCATACCGTGCATGGTATCTCATGGTGGTTTGATCTGTGCTTCCATGATGGCTAATGCCATAGAAATAGCAGCACCTTCTCACAGTTGATATATGAATAGAAGTACGTTACTGTTTATAATTGAATCATCCAGTTGCTATATGGGGAATTTGGTGGTTTTACACAAAAGAAAAAGAAGGTACAAAAATTCATATTTGAATACTTACTGCTGTTTCCTTAAAACATTATTTCAAAGGGAGGGGACTATGATTGTTACAAGGAAGGAATGTCTTATTTGGCCTCAGGATGGGGGAACAGAGGAAGTAGACTCACTTTGAGGAGAGTCAGGCAAGTAAGCATATCTTGGTATTCCCCTGGACAACTTCAGTTCCTCAGAACCTGTTCAGGCTCTACCCATCAATGGAAGGAATAGCCACAGGTGAGGGGAATGACAAGGAGCCAAGAACCTCTGACTACCATCCACAGGACCCCCCCCCCCCCAGCATGCTGGCAACCAACAAGTTTCCATACGAAGGGCAGAGGCCAGCCATTACACTGTAACATGTATACTCTTACATGTGCATAAGTACCCACACACATCTACACGCATATGTTCACATGAGTGCACAGAGACATGCACACACACTCACATGTGCACCTGTGCTCATACACACTCACACATGCACTCAAAGACACAACACACAGAGAGATGGCACGGTCTCAATATGCAGAGAGAAGACAGTGGGGGGGGGATCTTTTTAACATGCATCTTAAGTTGTCCCTCTGTCTTTTTCTTCTGGGCAAAGGGAAAGGAGTCTACCACCAATCCCCAGCCTTTGTTCTCTCAGTGTTCTCTTACTACCTTAGGCGTTCTAGTTTTTAGACCATCCCAACCATTAAGCTGAGTATCAGATTGCTTGGGACTTGCAAACTATTCAAGTAATGACAATCATTTATTTCTTCACCCAGAGTGGATGGGGGATCCTTGGATTCAAAACAGGAATAATGAAACGCAAATGTAGTAAATACTAAAATGTATGTAAAATGTAATATTATCTCAGCATTGTAAACTTAGCATTCATAAACATTTCGCTGCATTTGAAAACAATTTGTGAGTGGATGTTCTCAATTTTCCAAAATTCCTGAGTATGGATGCTGATTGCTGATAAATCATACTGAATTATAAATTAAGTGATTTATCCATTGCCAACTATTTCTGAAAGCAAAAATATCATTTAAAAAGTCCTTTTCATTGTAAAAAAAAGATGTAGTCAGTGTGGGCTGGAGTGCATTTACTGTGTCAAATATGCAGTGGGCGGGTACTCAAGGACAAGTGAAGTACCGATGGATGCTGAGTCCTGCCCACTCCTCCTTGGACTATGCCCCCCCCCATTCCTTTCTTCTCACTCCCCACCAGCTCTCTCCTAAGCTCATGAACATGGTCAGATCTCCCTTGCTTTAAAATCGCCACCAGTCCTAGTTATGTTTCTACTTCTGTGATAAACACCATGACCAAAAGCAGCTTGGGGAAGAAAGTGTTTATTTCCCCTTATAGTTTATAGTCCGTCATGTAGGAAAGTCAGGACAGGAACCCAAGACAGGAACCCTGAATCAGGACCTGTGCAGAAACCATGGAGGGATGCTGCTTACTGGTTTGTGTCCTGCCCCTGGCTTGCTCAGTCTGCTCTCCTGACTGCAGATGCACTGTGACCAGTAGCCTCCTGCTCTTGCTACTGTGCCTTTCTCTCCGTGATGGACTATGTCCCCTCAAACTGGGAGCCGGAGTAAACCCTTCCTTCCTTAGGTCGCTCTACTGGGTGTTTTGTCACAGTGACAAGGAAGGTAGCAAATGCCCATCCCACCTCACCTCTCAGCCTTGCTCTGCACTTCAGAGGTGCTCCATGTACTGTCTCCATTGTCTCCCTCTTTATCTCAATGACACATAGTTCCTGTTGTAACCATTTTGGTGAAAGATCTTCTCCGAGGAAGTTAGCACCTTGTTCCTAAATCAAATCTGGACACAAACTTGGGGACCCTCACCATTTTCCGAAGGCACAGCTGTCTCTAGGATATGTTTCTTCTATGAGTGCCCCTGCTTCTCTGGCCCTCCCTAGTCTTTCTTGTAGCCTCTCCTTTGCCCCTCATAGGATAGTGTTCTTCAGTGTTTTAGCCAAGGTTCACTTTTCTCCCTCTATATACTGCCATTGAGAACTTCTCCAGTTCATCTACCATATATTTGACTGTGAGTCTGCAATCTGTCTGCCTAGTCTATGTTCTCATACCAAAGTTCAAACCTACACTCTGCTGTAACTAACATTTCCATCAGGCAAGTTAAGTGGAAAAATAAGATTTCCATTTACATGTTCACCCCTTGTTCCCAAACCTCTTTCGATAGCTCTTAAAATTGACACATGGAACCAATATCAACTGAGTTGCCAGCTGGAAATGTTTTTGTCTCTTCAACTTCCCTCATCAGCCATGTTCAACAGCTTCTTCAAATCCACCTGGTTTCTCCATTGCCATTACTTGCTGCTGCTCTGATCCCTGTCGCAATTATTACACATGTGGCTTCTGGTTTGAACTCCAACTACCATGTCTGAACTCTTCTTTTAAAGTAATTGGTGTGTGTGCGTGCGTGCGTGCATGCGTGTGTGTATGTGTGTGATTCCTAAAGGGTAGAAGACAGAGGTCAATCTCTGATGTCATTCCTCAGATGTCATCAGAGTCTCTTGTTGACCTGGGCAACATGAGTCTCTGTCTCAAACAACAAAAAGCTCCATAACTATTCATTGCAGATGTAAACGAATGGACACTGATTTGGCTGAAATATACTTGCCCTCTGCACATGTGCAAGTCAATTCTCCCAAACAACTTTGCTCTTAACTCTCATTTGGGTGGTGCATTTTGACAGCCATTGAGAAAAATTCCTAGTATCCACCAAGCACTTTGAAATGGCAGGAACAAAGGCCCCCAGAGAAGGTATTTATATGATGTGTAACAGTTTCCTCTGAGATGGAAACGTTTCATTCCATTGGGAAGTTCTTCTACGGGGGAGGTAAACAACTCAAACACCTGAGGAAGTCCCTGAAACTGATCAGATTCATTAGGCCCTTCCCCACCAGAGTAGACATTAAAAGCTGAGAGTTCCTCTGAGACAGTCACGCTGCAAAGAAGACTCTGCTACCAGACTCTACCTGGAAGAAGCAGAAACCAGCAGAGATTTAGACCAACTGAGTTCTCTTGGAAAGGGGGCACACTCCAACCTGTTAGGCTGCCTGCAGGCTGTTCAGTGTGCTACAAGTTCCTAGCTTTTGTGCATTGTCACTCATGCTTTGTCGGCCTTGGTGATGCTTTGGTCTTTGAGTCATTTCTGTTCCTGCACGTAACCACCTATACATATTTCTGTGAATAACTCCAATTAAAATCATTGTTCATCAAATTGGATTTTGGTATACCCAATCTTTGGTCTGTCATGGGCTTCCTATCTGGAGTGAGTAGATGTGTGTGAACAGCTCCCCTGGAAAATTTTGTCACATAACACTATTGTAAGTGTGTTTTGGATCTTGGCTGCACAGCACAAAATAGACTACCTTTACCACAATGGCGCCATTAAAGGTCACTTGTTATAAGTACCAAAATTTATGGCTAGTGTGGAAGGAAGCCACTGTGCATGTCCAAGGTCAGATTCAGATAAATACTGCTACTTTGGACATGAATAAGATGACATTTCATTCCCAATAACCTTGGTGCAATTGTTGCCACAGCTATAAAAGTAGGCAAATTAATACAATAGGTTACCAGATTCCCTGTAGAGATAGCACAGGAGCTCAGGAATGAAGAGTTAGCACACACTTGCTGCTGATAATTAAGATGTTATTTGTGAACTTTCATACAAGGGTAGGCACAATAACAGCTTTCCACTTGTGATTGCTAGGTTAGTTTATAAAACAGATGGCAAAAGTAAAGGAGGTTCCTGGTGGGGGGCAGGAGTGTGATTTGGAATCAGGGAAATGTTAAATCTTGGCTTGAAGAACGAAAGGGCCTTTGGCAGAATCCAGCATTCTGCTAGCATCTCTTCTTCATGGTGCAAATGATGGAGTCCAAAGAGATGAGTAAGTCCTACAGCAAGGCAACTGCAGGCATATTGTCTTTATGCTTCTACTCTCTGACACAACTGTGATCTGTGCATTTGTATTCTTGTTTTAGTGTAAGCCTCCCTAAAATATGAGGTTAATGCCATTCAAGCATGACTCAAGGTCTTTACGTAATTCATCAGCCTGAAGGGAATAGCTGGTAGGAAGAAATTGCATTCCTTTGATCACTGCTACTACTCATTCCTTGCAAACAAAAACAGGTGTATGTGATAGTTCCCCTCTGTGGTGGTTTGAATGAAAATGACCCCCACAGACACATAGGGAATGGTGTTATTGGAGGTGTGGCCCTTTTGGAGGAAGGGTGACATGGGGTGGGTAGGGTTTGAAGTTTCAGAAGCTAACATCAGGCCCAGTGTCACTCTCTCTTTCTGATGCCTGTAGATCCAGATGTAGAACTCTCAGCTACCTCTCCAGCACCATGTCTGCCTATG
The DNA here is from genome assembly GCF_003668045.3 of Cricetulus griseus. Lineage (NCBI taxonomy): Eukaryota > Metazoa > Chordata > Mammalia > Rodentia > Cricetidae > Cricetulus > Cricetulus griseus. Next base: position 205,036,623 of record NC_048596.1, read on the forward strand.
TGCTGCCATGCTTCCTGCCACAATGATAATGGATTAACCTCTAAATTGTAAACCAGCCCCAATTAAATGCTTTCCTTTATAAGAATTGCTGTGGTCATGGTGTCTCTTCACAGCAATACAAACCCTAAGACACCTTGGCAACATGTTGGGATTTAGAATCACCATGGAAATGAGCATTTATAAATGTGTGGTTAAATGAGGTGGAAAGACTCACCATGAATATAGGCAGCACCGTCCTATGGACTGGAACCCCAGTGCATACAAGGGAGGAAGTCCAGAAACACCAGCATTTGGTTCTCTCTGAAATGGGACTGTTGATTACATGTGACCAGCTACATGATCTTGTCCGTGACTGCCCTTTCCCTCAAACTGCAAACCCAAATCCTTTCTTTCTTCCTTAAGTTTCTTTTCTCAGATATTTTATCACAGCAAAAAGAAATAATGCCATCCACAATTCTATGGAATTTTGCTAGACATGCACTTATGTGGTTAACATAGGTTTAATTTCCATGGTCCCTTGCTTTTGCATAGTAAGTGTCCATGTATTTGTTCCTTTGTTTACCATTCATATGGACTGTGACCTTTGCTTAAAGTCTTCCAGAGGGTGGTGTGAGGGCTAGTTCATGTTAGCCAAGTACTTTGAAGAACTTATTGTCTGAAATCATGCCGATTATTATCACAAATCTTGGATTAACTCAGAAATTTCGAAGTGTTGACTCACAAGCCAATACTCAGAATCCCAGTGCCATTACTTCTGAAAGCAGTCACACCAGTTCTTGCAATGGTCTGTACTTGATGGGGTTTGGAATATGCCAAGTCATGCCTGACAGTGAAAACTAGGCTACACCAGACCCTTATTAACCTCTGCTCTCCTCAAAGAGTCATGCATTATTGTCTACATCGATCTTAATTTTCTGAACATGTATGGGAAGAAGATACCAGCTTTGAATTTTTCATAAATGCTCCCTTTCAGCCCAGGGGATCCCACTTTGTGTGTGTAAAGGTAAGGAGGGTATAGGGGATTGCACACATGCATGTGGAGGTCAGAACCTTGGCTGCTGTTGCCCCAGTACCATCTACCTTGTCTTTTGAGACAAGGTTTCTCACTGGCTTGCAGCTTGCCAAGTAGGCTAGACTGATTGGTTAGCATAAGCACCAGCGCTCTCCTTATCTCTACCTCTCAGATCTTAGATTACAAAGTTTCTTTTCTCAGACCACCATGTCTGTCTTTTTAGGTGGATTCTGGAGATTAAACTCAAATCCTCACATTTGCAAGACTAATACTTTATGGACTGAGCTATCTGGCCAACCCTATTTTTTGGTCAAACAAAGATGAATGTTAGCTTTTAGTCGAGGGCTTTTTCTGTGACTCCTAAAATGATCTTATGGGTTTCTTTCTTTCTTTCTTTCTTTCTTTCTTTTTTTTTTTTGCTTTTGTTTTTTAGTTATTGTTAAGATGAATCACACTAGCTTCTTTTTGAATGTTAAATCCACTTAGCATTCCTTCAAGAAAGCATGTGTCATAACTCCACTTCTATATGTCACTATATTCAATTTTCTGAGGTGTTTGCATGCATGCTCTTGGGGAGATTGTCTTGGTATTTATTCCTTATACTTGTGGAAGAATGCAAATGAAGTAATCTGATCTGGAGCTTACTTTTCCGGAGTGGTTTTAACCATTAGTTTTCTTAGCAGATATGTATTTCTCATCTACTTTACAATTATCTTTTGTGATTCATTTCCAATTTTATTGCAACCATGGAATGTGAGTCCTGGTTCTTGTATTGAGACATTCTGTGGCACAGTATAGTTTATCTTGGTGAATATCTCTAATTTATGCTGTGTCACTGATTAGAATGCTATGTGTCAGTCATATTGGTTTTAAAGTTGTACAAACCTTCTAACTCAGTGGTTCTCAACCTTCCTAATGCTGAAACCCCTTTAATACAGTTCCTTATGTTGTGGTGAACCCCAATAATAAGATTATTTCATTGCTACTTCGTAATTCTAATTTTGCTACCGTTACAAATCATAATGTAAATATCTGATATGGGAGCCTGTGGCAGTCATGACCCAAATGTTGAGAACCACTGCTCATCCATGCTTTTCAGTATCAAAAGTAGTATCAAAGTCTCTTGTGCACCAGCAATCACTTCTCCACTTCTGCTTCTCCCTCTTCTGGTTTTCCTTTCATGTGTTTTTTAATCTTTTTATTACATTCTTAAATTCCCGGGGTTGCTACTGTCTCCTTTATCATTACAGAATAATCCTTTAAAAATTTCCATTGATGTCATTTGCCTTGAAATTGTTTTTTTTTTCTAATGCTACTATAATAACTCCAGTTTTTCAGCAGTTAGTGTCAACATAGTATTTTACAATATCAGTTTTTTAAGCCACTTGTACCTATTGCATGTAGCACGTACTTCCTGTAGGCAGCATATAGTTGAGTTAGCTGTATGTAATAGTTTTGTCCAATACAACAGATCACATTTCCAATGGATATTTAAATCATTTACATTTAATATATCAATAAATCTGTCATTGTGTTTCTTTTCATTTTTCACACGTACTTTTTGTTCCTTTCTCCTTTCTTTCATGGATTGTTTTTGATCCACTGAATTTTTTAAGGAACTTACCCATACTGGATCTAGCAACTCAGTTAACAGTGGAGGAGACCCTCTGCACAACCCCAGAGTCAGCTCTCTTCTCTGCACAGCCTTCTCCTCTCTGGGGTCTCCACTGTGGACTCTAGTTACTCTGGTCTCCTTGGCCATCTGGCTCTATCTTCTAAACTCAGTGAGTCTTTCAGGCTCCAGCTGTGTTCCTCCCCATGAATATGATTTAGACAGGCCAGGGTAGCAGAAGAGGAAACCATGGAGCTACCTTAATTGTCTACCTTCTTTGGGATGACATCAGTTCTGAATGTGGGCCCCACACTTGTCTATCTTCTCTAGGGCACCCACAGGCATAATCATGGGACCACCTCATTTGTCTACTGTCTTTCAAGTGCTGTTATCCTTTGTCACCTGATATCCAGCTGCTCCTTCATGTGTTTTGATCATTTGTTTGGGGTTTCGAATTACTGTGGCTAGTATGCTTGTATCCCCTGAAATGCATTATGAAAATTGAAACTTACACTCCACTACAATAATATTAGGAGTTGGAGAGTTTTTAAAGGTGTTAGATCATAAGAGAGCATCCCTATTGAATGGGATTCATGCTTTTACAATACTATCTAAGGGTGTTTGGTTGCCACTTTCCCTATAGGAGAACACAGAGAAAACACCATCCTTAGAGAATGGGTCCTCAGCTGATGCCAAGTCTCCTGGTATCTGATCTTGGATTTCCCAACTTCCGGAAATGAGAGCAGTATATTTCTGCTGTTTATAAACTGCCAAGCCTAAATTATTTTTGCTATAATAGCCTGAACGGAGTACAGATTGTTTTAGGAAAGAGGGAAAATCTAATTCCTTCCACTTTATCCTAGCCAGATGTGATTCTGGGTGTAATTATGAGTTAGTCTGATGAAAACGAGAAATGTTTTAAAATATGAATCTGAAGACTATTCTGTGAATAGCCCTAAAATATTTATGGTCAGAACTTATGTTTATTAACTCGAAATTTATTGCACATTAAAATGCAGGCCAAAAGTAAACCCACATCATATAGTTAAGTGTTCTCTTTCAACATTCTTGCTCTAGTTTAACAATCTCTGCAGACATTGATGAGGCTTGTCTCTTAAGACTGAGTTAAAGGCAGTGCCTGGTGGCTTCGTTGTCTTTTCAGGAGAGAGAGCTCATGCAAGTTAACAATTATTCAACTCTCTTTTAATTTGATCTCAGTTTCCAGGCTGCAAAGTTAAGATTTAGATTGGAGCCCAATGTTAATCCCAGTATCTGGAAGGGGCAAGCACAGAGTCACTTTAAATCATGAGTTGTTATCTGCAAACATACGCTATCCATGTTTTGTGGTCTAAAAATACTCCAAAACTAATGACTTGGGAGGGTCCATCAGTATTTACACAGTTTCCATATGTCTTTTTAAGGCATATTTCTCTTGTTTATCATTTATCAGCTATTTTTTCCTATTCTCTTCTTTGTTTTTCAGAGCATTTGACATAAACAAGGCCAGGGTCTGTTTTCTGTTTTGAAAACATTTTCAAGTGTGTGTGTGTGTGTGTGTGTGTGTGTGTGTGTGTATGTGTTGTATATAAAAAGAGGAAAAACAAGCTCTTTGACCTTTGTGATACAGAAAGGTACCCTTACTTAGTAGAAGCAAAGAAACACATATACATTTATCAGATGCTGGATTCTTTCTTTCTACCCCTTTGAAGACAAAAGTAATGTCCTAGAAGGGACAAAGATGAGGTCCTTCATAAATCACCACCTCCCAGCTGTTATGTTTGAAACCCTGTGTAAAGCAGAGTTCCTCAAATTTGTCTTTTCAGCTTCAATTTACAGCCCCTTGCTGACCCCAGGAACCTCAGGGCCTCTACCTCTGATGCATTCCCAGGGCTGGCCCTTCTAGGTCTTGACCACGCTCCTCACTCACTTTCAGCTTCTGAAACCATCCGTAGCCAGAGGCCCAGGTTTCCGCTGTGACCTTCCTATATATGTTGACACTGAGGTGGTAAATCACTACAACAATTTGTCCCTCCATTTCTGGAATCCCTTCGCCTAATTTATTTTCAATTGCCCACTTCCTACTCATGCCAGAGGGTGCTGGTGCATGAGGCTATGCCCGTTTTACTTCTGCCTATGACCACCCCACTTTTGGAGATATAAAGATGAGAAGGAACGCGAAATGAAAAGGCCAAAGAGGTGGAAGGGAAATGGAAACAGAAAATATCAAAGTGCATTCCGATAGCATCTGCCTCCTCAAGATCAGTGTTGTCTTTACTGTGGTCTAGGATCAGAGGGTAGAAGAGCAATGTGAGGAAGGAAAAGTCTGGGAACTGAACCAGATGTTGTGAAAGCATTTGCAGAAAAAAAAATACTAGATAATTGAGAAGTGGAGTTGAGGATGGTCGGGAACTGGTAAGAAATAAAAGGTGATGTGTAATTAAGAAAGCCCAAGGAAGTTGTCACCACCAGATATTTTCACAGAAAGAAACAATGTTTGGCCTGAGACAGGCTTGTCCCTTGGTGTGGCACCCAGTGCAGCACTCTGCAGCACTCTCCTTTCTTCTTTTCTAAAGTGCCTTGTCATTGTCCAGCTCGACTGTGCATTGCTTTTACGGGACAAATGTCCCACATTTCAAAATTCTGTATGTGGGGGGTGGAAATTAAAGGGTAAACATGGGAGCACATGTTTATAATATGCTTTAACTTGGCAGAGAGAGTGCTGAAGACACGCTTTAAGTGCAGCAGATACATTACACTCTTCCAGGGAACACAGAGTCCCAGAGTATCAGCTTCCCCAGAGCACTGTGTGCCTACCAAGGGAAGATCCACATACTGATGGCTGTACGAAATCACAGCTACTGAGGTTGCTTCTGTACTCGTATCTGTGAAACACCCATCAAAGTGATGGGAGTTTTGCTATGGCAGGCATGGACTCCAGAGCTGCTCATAGAGAGAAGGCATTGAATAGCTGTGCTTTCCACAGCATTTCTCTGATTCCCTGGTTTACTCTCTGACTACTTTCCCTCAACCCTGCTTTGCTGGATCCTTGGTGAAGAAATGGGTGGGTGACTGTGTCACTAACTGCTCCTTGCTATTCTCCTTTGTCCTTTATTTAGGAGTCAGGCAGTCGAATCACCATGCTATGCCATCTATCTTATGTTAATTTCATTTCCTTTGTAAGAACAAAGATACATTTTTCATTATTCCATGACAATAATGAGCTACTTACAATTTTTTTATTTCTATCAAAAATGATGAACTAAGGCCCTTCTGCTTGGATGACAAGGACAAAACAAGAGGATAACCATCTATCAGCAAGGACACCTGTCAATTACCTAAATCCAGAAGAAAGTCCCATAGACCTGTGATTGACCCATTTCTATACTGTAGATAGAACAAAAACTACCAGCATCTGTAATGCCAACTCCTCTACTTCACATCTCAAACATTCTCCTCAAACATTGATCAAAATTAGCAGCCCTCAGACATGAAAGAGACAAGACTCCAAGAGGAGGACTGGAGGGGATGGAGGTCAGCAAGGACATCTTAGTCTTTCAGGTTCTAAAGGATCAGGATAGGGAGTACACAGTCTTAGCAGACCAACTGGTTGCATCTTTTAAATAAGCAGCTGAGTGGATAGGTAGGTAGACAGACAGACAGGAGTGCTTGCCTAGCATGCATGAAGCCCTGAGGTTTCATCCCTAGCATAAACCAGGTGTGGAGGCACACACCTATACTTTTAGCACTAAAGAAGAAATGATAAGAAGATCGGAAGTTCAAGGTCATAGTCCATCTTTGAATGGACTTTAAAGCCACCCTGCAACATATGAGATCCTGACCCCCCCAAAATAAATAATGCACAAACATAATTACATGAGTTACATATCTTTGTTGCATTTGAAGATCTTTGGGAAGAATTCAAGTGTTTCTTGATCATGCTAACTCTGTCTTGAGCCCAGATGAACACTAATTTGCAAACACATGCATCATACCCAAACAACCCTTGCATTGTTTCTATGGCTATTTTGGTGCCAGGGTTTGAATCCCCAGGTCTTAAACATGCAAAGAACAAGCTCTATTATGGAACCACACCTCCAGCCCCCACTCATCTTTAAAAGCCACATGCAGAGAACATGATCTGTCCTCTGGAATGGCACTGCTGATGTCTCTCACTTTCCTCCTGAAAGAGCAGGGTCTTCTGCAGAGCCCGTGTTTATCTCACTCTGGAGCTCCATTGCACTCTGCTTTCTCTTATAGTCTTATCACATCGTTTACAAACACTTTATCTCTGTTGCAGGAAAGGAATGAAATTCCAGGCCTTCGATGAAACATGCAACTGAAATGGATGGTCCCCAAATCTATATTTAGCTGACTGGCTCCTGTCTGAGAGAGATGTGATAAATGTGTCCTGTGTATAAACTGAAGGATGATGGATTCAACGATCATACCCTAACTGGAGGATGCTACTTTGGAATAATTAAATGTTCCATCATTTGCAAGTCTAAATAGTCCATTGTGAGCTCCTGGTTTTGTCTGTCAACAGATCCTTCCAGTTTGTAAAGGAAATTTATCATTAAAATAATTGAACTGATAGCAACAGACGTCCACAGTGTGTCAGGGATGGTGCATTTCATGGGATGCTAATTTTCAGCTACAGGTTAGAAAACCTAATCTCTATATGAACTGACTTCATAAATGGCAAAATGACACATACTGTGTATAGCTCTTGGTAGATATTCATCTTCAGATGCCAAGAAGGTGTTCTGCATCAAGAGAGGGATGAACCTTTTGTCAGGTTAAATGTCCCATGTGCCTGGAGAGCATTCAGACAATACTTAGTAATTAATTAATCATTTCACAATTTCTTTTGTTGATGATCTTCCTATAATTTAGAGGTCTATATATCCTAAGATTCTTGTAAAATCTTGCATGCCAATATAGTTTGTCTAACTATATTTTATATTCATTCTTTAGTGTATATTTTAATGTGTAAATTTTCTGTATCCTTAGTCTGCAAAAGAGTGGTGAAGAAAATGAGTGAGGCTGATGATTATTAACCACATGCAAATACAGACAACTTGATAGATAGGTGATGGATAGATTAATAGATAAATAATAGGTAGATAGATATAAATGATAGATGACTAGATGATAAATATATGATAGACAAATGATTAATAAATGATAAATAAATAAACAGATGATATAGATGACACATAAAGATAGAACCATCAATAGATAGATATGTATGTGACTAACATAACTTCTTTCTCATGAAAATGTTTTCTTATAGAACAGGGCTATAGAAAAATGTCTCTAACTCTATCAGACATTTGTTCCAAAGTCCACGCTCTTTACATACATCTCTGATGTTTATACCAAAGCACACTGTACATTGGGAAGGGCATTGTGGCCCATTAGTGACAGACATGCACAACACGGCACTCACTTCTTGAATTCATAGCTCCCCTTGGATCCCTGGCACTGTTGTGCTTGTGTGAATTACTTCCAGAGAGCTGTGTTGCATGAGTATGTGTGAGAGCTTAGCTAAAATTTCACTATTGCCTAGGAACTCAGTTTGCCACTGGGAATATTTGGACACACTGCTGATCAAATTTAGTCATTAACCGCTGATCCATACACTACCCATTGATTAGTAAGAGGGCTGCAAACACCAGATGAATCCAGCCATGGCCAACAGCTTTCTATTGCCCAATGTGGGCTGTGTGGTCCATATGTGGAGCATGTGCATGCAGGGAGGCCCTGCTGGGTGTGATGGGAATCATGCCGCCTTTCACAGCTCACTGTGTGTCCGTGTAACAGCAGTGATACCACTACAGCCAAGCAGTGACTAGGTCGCTCTTGACTTCACTCAAGCTGGGGCAACCAGAAAGGTAATTCACTGGACACAGACATCTGTTAAGAACTCCATACTGAAGATTTTCAAATTGTTAAGATGTGGCTTCTTAACATCCTTACTGATGACTTTATGTATCTCAAGTCGAGTGAGTATCTTATTGATTCTGAATGTCCTGAAACACTTCTCTCATTTTGATCAAGGCCACCCAATGATGGTAAAACTGTGTGCGTATAAACTGTAACAAGACCGCACAGTGTAAGCCCAATCTCTCTGACCCGGTCCATTTAGTAGTTCCAGACTAATGATCAAATATACCTTAATACTCAAAATAACTCTCAGGAATTTTAAGGTCAATTTATATGTGATTTCCATCATTTGAAACATTGAAGTGAACTCACCTACAATTCAGGAGATCTCCTGATAGACATATCAATGACTTAATTTTCTGTCCCTGAAGGATAATGTCTTATATATAGCAACATAGATGGGTTTTTTTTTGTGTGTGTGTGTTTGTGAAATTCCATGAAAGAAAAAAACTTCGATAAATATTTAAGTAAATATTTTTAAGATAGTTTGAATGAAAAAGAAGTGCCTGGTCTGCAGGTTTCAGGGTAAAGAGCCTCCTAAGTTGTATAATAGCTATCTTTTAAGTGTGCTTCAAATATGTTAAGTATGGCCCACCATAAATCAAGTTGGAGCTGAACATTAACACACTGGGAGGGATCTGTATCAGAGCCACACAATGACTCAAACTTCTATAAAGAAAAAGTCAAGCCAACGTCACTGCTGGTGACTCATGTGGATTTACGGCAGAAATTAAATAAAAGTGGAACGCTTTCGGAAGTTCTGATTTAGTAAGCAGTGTAGACAGGGCATTATCAGAGATTAATTGTGTTTTAATCATAATCCTGGCCATAAATGAACACTGAGCCATCACTCAAAGTTATGGGACCTACACAGAGAAAGATGGCTTAAAGGGACAGGGAAGAGTGGCCATCTTCACACAGCCCAGGCTTTGTGAGATTGCAGGTAAGGGTAGTGCTCCTCAGACCACATGGTATAAGCCATCCACTTCCTTATCCTCTTACAATGGCCTTTTCCACACCTGCTAAAATAAATTAATGACTTTTAGACAGTTATTTAACTGCTTTAAACGTTGTAGAGTAAAACACAAAAGAAAAGAACAACCACTAGATAACAAACCTGCTAGCCTCCAATTTTCTAAATAACCAGAAATTCTATTGGAGTCCTGGTCTTCCTGCCTCCACTCCAGGGCACTGGGATTCCAGACATGTGGCACTATAACCATTCTACGTAGTTGTGCGCTTGGAATGGGATGTGTACCAATTGAATCACATTCCAAGGCCCTAGACCTACACAAGTACTTTTTAAATACAATTTAATGTTGGCTTTGTTTCTTGTTTGTTTGTTACTGTCAGTGAGTCACTTCGTGTGTGTGTGTGTGTGTGTGTGTGTGTGTGTGTGTGTGTGTGTGTGTGTCCTTAAACTTACTCTCTAGACTAGGCTGGCCTTGAACTCCCAGAGATCTTTCTACTCCTCCCTTCCAAGTGCTGGGATTAAAGGCATGCACCACCACTGCCCAGCTACTTAAATTTTTATTCCTATAAATAATCAGAAGTAGATTGTTTCTTAGCTAAGATTGCCCAAATGATAAAGAAAAAAAGCATATACAAGTACCATGAATCTAGCAAGAAACTACAGAAAAAAACGGATGTTTGTTTGTATCTGTAATTTAAGTTACACGAGTGATTGGATAGCCTAAGAGGAAGTTAGTGACACATAAGTGCAATATTTTGCTCACTTTATCTGTTTTTTAGTGGTATCATCTGATTTTGTAGACAAGGAACATAACTGCTATTTGCAAATGAAGAACATATAGGTAAGGCATAAGAGAGGGAAAACTAAGCAATCTACCATCCAGAGCTAGCCTGGTTAATGCCATTCTAGACATACAAGCAAGGAGACCATCTATAGACAAGGCAATATATATGCATAGCCCTGGGTGTAACACGTGTACTCCAAAAGAAAAGAAGTAACTACATATAACACTTTTAGCCTGGATTGCCAGCTTGGCAGAATTCAGAATCATTTGAGAGATGGACCTCTGGATATGCCTGTGGGGGATTATCTTGATTAATTGAAGTGGGGAGACCCATTGTAGGAAAGACTGTTCCTTGAGACAAGGACCCTGAACTGTATGAATGGAGAAAATAAGGTGAACACTGGCACACAAGCCTCCCTTGTTCTCTTCCTCTCACTGTGCGCATACTATGGCCAGCCACCTCACACTTCTGCTGTTTTGACTTCCCCACAATGATGTACTGTACCTTAAACTGAGCTCAAATAATACCCCTCCATCCTTAATGCTTTTGTCAGACTTATCATAACAACATGAAAAATACCGACAACTATTAAATTAGACTAATACTTACAGAACCCAAATCAATGAAGATAGAACCTAAAGAATCAATGAAGTTCAGATCATATTTCTTACTAAAAGTAAATATTAGTGTTTAAGTCAGATGTAATGGCTCACACTTGTAATCCCAGACCCCAGGAGGCTAAGCCAGGAGGATTTGAAGTTCAAAGTCATCCTCATATACGTAAGAAGTTTCAGGCCAGTCAGGGATATATGAGACCCTGACTCAAACCAAACCAAACTGAGAGAGAGAGAGAGAGAGAGAGAGAGAGAGAGAGAGAGAGAGAGAGAGAGAAAGATTGAGAGAGAGAGAAAGATTGAGAGAGAGAGAGAGATCAAAAGTTTCAAATAAAGTTACATTAAAAATTTAACTAATTGTTTATAAGATAAGAGGGTGGAGGTCTCAGCCATTAGTTTTCCTTCTTAAAGCACGTAGAGATCAGGGTACATATGCTGCTCTTCATCCCCAAGTTCCTCCTTAGCAACTATTACCTGACTTCTGTCTGTCATTCTCCTGGTAGCACAGATGTGATTCTGTGTATGGCAGGCTGATGCTGATGTCCAGAGAATTTTGATTTCAGTTTGGTTTTGTTTCTGCATCTTTTCTACAGAGTCTACTCTCTGTTTCCCTGTCCACAATTTCTCTGGGCTGGAGTCAATTCTTGCACAGAACAGCTAACCTGAATGTGGTTTCTTGTTTATGATGGAGGGACACCTGTCCTGGGTATAGATTTGTTTTGGGGGTCATACTTCCTTTCCTTCAGATCTCTTGCTTGTTCTTGCTCCATTCTCTGCTTCCATGGAGAGTTTCTGTCTATGATCAAGTGCCCCAAATAATTTACCTACCTATATTTGGCCAGCTTCCATGATTCTGCTCTTGAACCCTACCATGCACTATCTACTCAGACACTGAGATGATAGTTTGGGGATGTGACTCAGTTAGAAGAGTGTCTGTCTAGCACACATAAGGCTGTGTGTTTGACCCCTAGTACCTCAAAACCAGATATGATATTGCACATCTGTAATCTTAGCATTTAAGAGGTTTACTTCAGGCTGCTGTAATTCCTCCAGTAGCTCGTGTTCCTTAGTTTATTATGGTAAATTCATACACACTACGTCCTCAGAGAGACTTCCCACATCACTGTCTTTCCAGATGCTCCCCAGTCTCATTCAACTCCTGTCATCCCCCACTTTCCACTGTGTGTGTGTATATGTGTGTGTGTGTGTGTGTGTGTATTAACATATGTGTGTGTGATACTTAATTATGTATCTTCTAGACTTTGTCCTCGGAGATAACACTCCTTTTTCCTATACAGTATTATATCATTTTCAGATATCCTGGGTATATTCATAAAATTGATATATTGTCACAGTTATATTGATTGTCAACTTGACAGGCTCTAGAATCACCAAAGAGAAAAACCTTCAGACATGTCTTGAGAAATTATCTGGATCAGGTTTGCTGTGGTGAGAAGACTCATTCTGAATGTGGGTGGTACCATCACACTGACTAGGGTCTGGAAATGCATCAAAAAGAGGAAGTGAACTGAGCAGCAGTCTCCATCTCTCCCTGCTTTCTGATTGGAGGTCATGTGACTGTCTCTCTCAGTCCTGCCACAAATTCTTCCCCATAATGGACACTACCCTCAAATTGTGAGCCAAAGTAAACCCTTCCTTCCTTAAGTAGATTTTGCCAAGTATTTTGCTATGTTTCAAAAAGAACATTAACTCATGTTATTAGCATTTATTAATAAAAGAACTCTCATTCCACGCCTGTAACCTTGAGCAACATGTCAGTGACACCTGGTAAAACACTCTGAATTTGGGGGCGGGGATCCACACTTAGGATGGACTCACAAGGGTAGGAACAAATCACTGGCACCCTCAAATTAATGAAAGATGTTCAGTTGTTCTCCAGGGTGATACAGCACTTGAATACTACCTCCATAACTGGGCCAAAGGCCACTTGGTTGTAGCTCTTGAACTTCGGCAGCTTCTAAGTTTTCCTCAGCTTCATGTGTACCATGTGGATCTCTGCTTCAGAGTGAGGTAGACCATCTCCTCAGCTATTAACTTTTCCACTCCTATTTGAGTCAACTGTCTTGTTTTAAGTTTGATAAGGAAACTTTCATTGATATGTTTACCTTTTAGCAGTGATATAGATGGGTATCATCTTCTAATTATCTTTTATCCATTACTTTGATTAAATAGTAATTAAATATTTACTTATGGTCTTTCATATTAGTGAACATTATCCTCCAAACAATGTCATGAAATGGCCATACATTGTTTTTTAATAGGCATACATGTTTGATCTTTTGTGCTAAGACTTTTAATCATGTGGAATTTACTTAGGTGTCTGGCATGGGGCATATACATTATAAGACAGAGAACAAATCTGATGTTTGAACAAGTGGTAAAATAATTTCCCCAGCACAACTGTTTTACAACTTGATATTTCCCACTGGTTTCACATCACTCTACTGGCAAATGCCAGGCTTCTAGATATATGGGTTTTTCTGATCCGTTGTTCAAATCATCTGCTCATTTCCCAGCATTAAGTCACTTAACATGTCAAATTCAATGGGTCTTAATATCGTAGAGAATGTGATCTGTGTGGATCTTTCTTTTAAAAACACCCTTCAGTCTTCATGCAATTTTATTTTTCTCTACAATTTTTTAGTCATGCATTTAGGACAGTATCTCATGTAGCCCAAGTTGGCCTTGAACTCACCATGCAGCTAAGGATGATCTTTAACTTTTTATTGTCCTGCTGCCACCTCCCAAATGCAAGGATTACAAGTGTGTGTCCCCATGCCCAGTTTTATGAGTTCTGGGGAATTAACCCAGGGCTTTTTTCAGATGAGGCCAAGTGAGCTGCAGTACTACCCCCATTGTAGAGTTTGCTTATTTATTTTTTGTTATTTTATTTTGTCTATGTGTATGATGTGAGCATGGGCACACGTGTGCCATGGTACACATGTGCAGGAGGTCAGAGGACAACTTTGGGTAGTTAGTTCTCTCTTGCCACCATGAGTTCCAAGGGTTAAACCAGGTCACCAGGCTCTCATTGTTATGATAAAGTGCATAGGGAACCTTGATGGATTCCATGGCTGACCTAAGGTGACAGAGGGGAGGGACAAACAGGCCAGGCAGACAGAGTTTAAGAAGGAATTTTTATTAGAAATAAGAGGGAAGGTGAAAGAAAAGAAAAAAGAGGTAAAGAGACACAGAGACAGAGACAGGACAGAAGAAAAGAGGGAGACAGAAAAAGTCCTGTCTGTCCCAGAGGAACAGCAGGAAAGAGAGAGCAGAAGAGAGTGATCTTAAGTGATCTTTCTTTTAAAGGGGTCTTTTGCACCTGTGTGCAGACCATGCAGCTATGGAATCCTGGGCTGAGCAGAGTACTGCCTGAGTGCATTTTGCCAGGTGACAGGGACAGGCCAGCATAATGCCTGAATCCTTGTACTCATGGCAAGTATTTTTATCCTGTGAGCCAGATTATCAGTCCATAAATTCCACAAAGATGATCTAATCTCCCCTCTCACCATGAGAACAATGTTTAATACATTTATTAATTGGGGGCAGTTGCTCCCTCTTACACTCTGCAATGGCTCTTGGTTTGTTTATGTATTGCATGTCCTCCGAGAGAGTTTCCTTTTCTCCATAAATGTCTTTGTTTCTTTTGTTGGGACTAGACCTTTGCTTCACCCTCTCCAGTCCTTTCAGTTTGCTTATTGCTCTGCAGGATCCGCAGTCAATCCTAACAGACTTGAAACGTTTGCAAGTGTCCAGTGGCCCCTGGCTCATTGCTTTCTTCTTGGTTTGCTTCCCTAGTTTGGGTGACTCATTGCTTTCTTCTTGGTTTGCTTCCCTAGTTTGGGAACTAAGCATTCTCCGAAGTTCTTTCAGAACACAAATGCTTGTGAGAAAAACATCTAGAGCTATAGAATCCTTATGTCACCCCCACATTTAAAGAAACCTCAGCTAGACATAAGAATCTCAATCCGAACTCTTACTTTCACTGTCAGTCCTTCGACTCCATCTTTCCCTCAAACACTGGCTACTGAATGCCTGGGTGGAGATGACACAATTCTTGATCATCTGTAGGCAAAGTTCCATTCACTTTTTGAAGCTCAGATGTTCCCTTTGGCTTGAGTTTCCTTAGTGTGTAGTATTATTTAATGTATAGATTTTCTCCCATTGCCCTCCCCCACTAACCCTTACTTATCCTATAAGGTACTCAGAATGAATTTTTCATACTTCTCTTTGTCTGTGAGAATGTTTAGCCACCATTGCCTGGAAGATTCATAGCCTGAGGAAAACCTCCTCCTGGTCCTGCAGGTTGCCTGGTGTCAATTCCACCATGACCTCTGACAACAGAAAAAGCAGAACATGCCCCCACTGCATAGCCTTCATGAAGCCACCTCTGCAGAGGGACACCTAACACAGTAGTTATGTGGGCAATAGCCAGGCATGATGTTTGTTGCCAGACCCAAGCTGGATGAAGAGGGGGAAGGAATTCCTGTACACACAGCCAAGTCCTTACAGGTGGGCCAGAGAAGGGTGTTAAAGCCCAGCATGTGCTATGGGACATTATTAGATGTCCATAGATGTCCCCTTGTCCTCCTGTGTGGTGACTGAGGTGCAACTCTGAAGCTCTACTTGAGGGGACTCTGACCAGCTCCAGGGTGGTGAGTGTGTTCTGCAGGCCTTGCCCTTCTCTCTCATTCCCTCTGGTGCTAAAAACCATCAGATTACATCCCTCAAGCAAGCCACTAATGCTTACTCCTATTTGGCTACTTCTTCCTCCTGAGGCTGACTACCAAGGTCCAGCTATCAAAGTATTAAAGTCCAGCAATCAAAAGCCCTCTTTGGATCACCTAATTAACATGCCCATCAAAACATACCACTGCATCCTAGCCCATTCCAACACAGGCCACCCTTTTTCCTCTTAAAAATCACACCTGCAAGGTCATATGTAAGTTTTTTTTTTTTTTTTTCCTGAGTCAGAAAGCAGCCCCACGTAATAAGGATCTCTGTGAAAACAGGTGTTGGGTGTGGTTTTGCCTAATCCATGGTCCAAGAGAGAACCCCCACTGTGTGTGGAGGGGTCCTCCTTCATTGTTGCTGTAAAACGTTGAGTCATGATTTTAGAAATAAAAATTGGAGCTGTTTCCTAATTCTAAATGGTACTTGAATGACATACGACTTATGAGTAAAATCCATCTTGTCAAAAATACTTAGTAGGGGTCAGGGAGACGGGTCCCCCGGTAACATGCCTTCTGTGCAGGAAGGGGACACTGAGTTCAAGCCCTGTGAAATCCCTGTGAAAACAAAAACACAGCTGGGCATGGTGGGAAGTGCTCGGGAGACAGAGACAAGCAGATCCTTGGACTTGTTGACCAGCCTAGTCACCAAGCTCCCAGTGCCAGGGGGACACCCTGCCTCAGAAAACAAGGTGGGTGCCCTCCTTGTGTAAGCACATACATGTACACTGCATGCTTGCTTACATCCACTTACTTATATACCTTCATACACACAAATAGTTCAATTTTAAAAAAATGACTGTTCATTAATTCCGTTTATCACCTCTCTTGCCAAGGCCTTGAACTTCATACAAATCCTGGAAACACTGTGTGGTCCCCTCTCTTAACCTCTGACCTATCTCATCTTGAGCTTGGAGAGTGTGCTAGCACAGGCCCTGTTTCTCTAGGCTGTCTAAAAGCATCTTATACTTGCATTTTTCTTACTTTATTCTTCTTTATTAGGATGCAAACCCCATGAAAGAGGAGACTTTGTCCACCACAATCATACTTATTCCCAAAGTAGCATCTGAGGTATATGGCATCCCCAAGAAACTCATTGTATGGATGTGTATGTTTAACTGACCCCTGGACCCACTTAGGTTATGTATGCTGTAGAAATCAAGCCTCAAATCTCAATAGTTTAAGATATGCTCATCACAGACCCCTGAGCTTGTTAGCTCCACACCACCCTCGCTCATGAGAGTGAGTTAACGTAGCCCTAGGTAAACATGGTGACTTCTGAAAAGACCACAGGGGTATAAGGTGAGTTCAGAAAGTGGGCAGGGCCAGATGGCCTTCAAGAACAAGGAGTAGTTTGTGAAGAAATCTAATGGAGAATTTAGGAACACTGGTAAAACTCTGATTTAGCGTTTCCTGTGAAGACATGAATTGCAGGAGATAGAAGACGAATCAAGGGACCACTAAGGCCTGAGCTTATATGCCAGAGCTAGGGAAACAGGTGGATTCCTGAGACTTGCTGGTCGGCCACTAGCCTTACCTGCTTGGTGAATTCTAGGCCAGTGAGAGACTTTGTCTCTAAAGGTAACCAAGGTGGATAGTATCTAGGGAACGATATCTGGGTTCTTTGGCAAACACACACACACACACACACACACACACACACACACACACACACTATACCAGGTTGAGGGCCTCTGAGTGATGTAAATGTGGAAGTCAAACAGCCAGTAGAGGTCAGGACAGAAGTAATGGATTTGGGATTCATTATCATATAGATGATATCAGCAGCAAAGGGACTTGGTACAATTACCTGGGGAAGGAACACAGGTGTGGAAGAGAAGGAGCCTGGGATGATGAGCTGGATATTGAACAGAGGAAAGGAGAAAGGAAGCAACTAGTACAGCTGAGGGACGAGAATGAGGCAGGAACAGGAGCAGATGGTGTTGGGCAAAGCACTGGATGTTCAAGTGCTTTGGAAATGTCTGTCAGGTAAGAAAAGGCAAAGTGAATGCTCTGAAGAGCAATTTCAAAGGACGGCAGAAAGAGAAGGCTGATTGCAGAAGGCCAAGGGGAGAATGAGGTGAGAGAACTCCACTACAAAGAGGTCTCTGTGCAGGAGGGAGCTGCGGAATCACACAGGATGCTGACCGCTTGCTTGTTTTCTCCTTTTGTCATGGCAAAAATCAAGATTTGCTTCCAGGGAAAGTAGAGAGGGGGAAAAGAAAACAAAGAAAGTGAAAATTTCACAAAGTCAGATGACAGTAGCAAAATACTTGGTTTGCTTCAATGGAAAGCTTAGGTATGAATTGCTGGTTTATTCAGCTTAATAATCCCTACTTATAGTCTTTTAGAAGGGTGCTTCTGACCTAGAAGTGCTTATAATTAGCGGTTTACTCAAGAACAAAGTTCTGTCTTTGTTTTTCATAAGAACTGGAGAAAGCAGAACTAACTATGAGATGTAAGAGTCTGTTTTCACAGCCTTGCTGAAGGGCTGTGGGAGATTTTCAGTTATGTAGATAACTAAGTGGCAGGACAGCCATATTTAAAATTATCACATGCCAATAAACTATTAAATTACAATTTTAGGCTATGAAAATGAATAATTAAAAGGCTACGAGGAAGCTTTCATTTTAATAGGTTCACAAGGTATCCAACTTTGCCATTTATTACAGATTCTCTGCCTAATTTGCTGTAATTAATTTGAATGAAAAATATTTCATTGCCTAAATATCCTGTTTATGTATTCCTTTCTAATGATGAAACAAAAGGATTAATTTGTTAAAGATGTTCCCTAATTGATTCCAAAGGGAATACTTAGAATATAATCTGCTGACTGGCTCAGTGCAATCTCTGATTCCTTCCACTGGACAAGCTAGAGTTCTAGAATGACGTAGCAGTCCACTTTTGTAGCAACACGATTCCAAAGCATGTGTGTTTCCAATTAATTTTCATAATTATCTGTGAGGTTTGATAGAAAAAGGCACACAACCTCTAGGCTCTCCTCAGCTAGTAACTAGTTACACAATCTTGATTGTTTAGCTAGTATGTATGTATGTATTTATATATAGTTTGTTCACTTGTTTTTTGAAACAGGGTCTTATGCAGCACAGGCTAGCCTCAAAGTTGCTATATATAGGGAATGACCTTGAACTTCTGATCCTCCTGCCTCCACCTCCCAAGTATGGGATTTATAGGTTTATGCTACCACTATGTCAAAGTTACTTTTTTTAAAAAAAAGCTTGCAGTAAAAACAGGTTCTTCTAGCAAAATAGAACCTTCACAAAGAACAAAGGAAATGCAAGCTCTTCAGGGCCCATTGTCATACACTTCTAAACACTGGCCCCATTGAGAAGGGTTTTGGGAGCTGAGGCTGTATGCTGGTCTACTCTGCTCAAGGTACTATGTGTCAGGATCTAGGAGGACAGCATCTTGCCAGGAATACTTTGCAGTGCCTCTCAGCCCATTCCTTGTGTAGCAGAGGTGGAAAAATGATGAGTCTGAGCCTATGAGAACCTCGGTCAAAAGAACAGATAGAAGAAAGGAGAGCATGGGAGGGAAGGGGAGAGGCAGGAAGGAAGAAAAAGAGGGTTGGGGTTCTTGACTGGGGAGCCTGGAAGAAATTGGTAGGGTTCATGTGAAAGCTGTGTGTGGCAGAGGCTGAGCAAGCCTTCCGTTTAGGCACCCCTATCAGCAGGTGGACACTCCTACAAAAAAAAGAGCAAACATCTCCACCAATCCTCTCAGTCATATCCTCATAATTCAAATGTAGTAGCTGTGTCTAAATTCTAGCTACAATATAATTAAATTGCATTTTCTTCTTTTGTTATTTCAGTAACCTGGAGGTGAAACATTTATTTGAGAGACAAGTCCCATCAGTATTCGCTTACACATAGATTAGATTTTCTGAGTTTGTTGTATACAATTTGCTTGGTAAATAAATCCTCATGTCCAAACCTTCCATTTGCACAATAGACAAAGAAGGACAGAGTTAGGAGCCACCAAGCCCATCCCAGCCAGATTTTTCTGAGGTTATCCAAGACAATGTGCAGGCACTTCATGCTGCTCCATCAAAAGAAGCCGGCCACAAGCCTGCATTTGTTGTGTTGTTCAAATGTGAAAACTCTGGATATTTGTCCCAATACAACCCTAGCGAAAGACATTAGCTCCTTAGACCTAGTGAGAAGTTTAGTGAGTTATCCATTCAAGCAAAACTTCCCTAGCTCTGGACATCATGACAGGCAAGATAGATGTGGTCCTAGGATGTGGTCCTAGAATCAGATAGCAAATATCCCACCTTGCCATGTGCTTGGAGTATGGAATGTGAAAGCTACGTCTATAACCCATCCATCATGTCTCAGATCGTGAATGAATGCACTCTGTCAAAACTCTGCTTCTAGAGAGACATAGAAAACTCTAGACCAGGTCCAGAAAGGCAAGATAAGAATGACATAGAGAAAGGACCTATAAAGGTTGTTCAATCGAGCACAGAAGGTTTCAAGGAAGACTTAAAGATAATCACTATTTAAAAGTGAATAATTAACATGAAGACACTAACAAAGGCATGGACAGTGTGGCCAGCTGTTGAGGTTGTAAACATCAGCAGGGACTTCAGAGGGACTGTGGGGTCTTATCAAGAGGGAATAGAGGTCTGGCTGCTCTTTGAGGCTGCTTTTCATCTTCTTTTATCTTGTCATGGGCTTAAACTCCTGGAGTTCTTGGGGTTGTTTATAAGAGAGGTGGTCAGGCTTATCCAGGGGGAAACAATCCTTCTTTGTCAGACTCGCTGCTGAGAACAAACAGGGGAAGTGGAGATTCTCCTCTTAGTCTTTCAACCTAATTACGATTCACTTGTTATGATTTATCAAAATAAGACTCAGCTCAGTACAAGCAAAAATCATTTGGATATCCAATTTGGGTTTCAGCTCCTACTGCGAGAGCTTGGTTGGATGCTCCACAAGTGGGGACAGTACATCTTGAACCCATGCCCTACCTTTAAGTCTGAACCTATTTTGTGTTCTTTTCTCCAGTGCTCTTATTCATTCTCCCCACCTATTAAAAAATACTCCTTTATTTCTTATTCCTGGGGGCCAATTTAGTTGGCATTTTTTCTTCAAGCAAACTTTGTTAATTTTCTCCTTCTGCTCTGTTGGAAATAATATCCCCCATGTGTGCACATGGGAATTCACTTCTGTAGGAGTCTGTACCTTTACTTTGGTTCTTCTGTTGAAAACAGATACCTCACTATTTATTCATCTTATCTCCTGGGGATAAAGTTCCTTGCGAACCAGAGAAACTATGTGTCTTCGTTCTTCCCACACTACAACACATTCTATAAATCCTCAGGAAACACTGTCTGCAAAAAATGCCATTTATCCTTTGGGTATTCTCTTCCTTCCTCCCTCCCTCCCTCCCTTCCTCCCTCCCTCCTTCCCTCCCTCCCTTCCTTTCTTTCTCTCTCTCTCTTTCTTTTCTCTTCTTTCTTTTATTTTTTTCTTTTCTTTAGAAGAGGGACTCTTATATGGCCCAGGCTAGCCTAATACTCAACTCTTTGGTGAAGGCCAACTTTGAACTCCAGAACTTCCTGACTCTGACACCTGAGTGCTGGAGTTACAAGTGTGTGCCACCACACTCAACATGCTCTTTTTCTTATAACTAGATTATGCTCTCCTATCCTGAGACAGGTAGTCTGCTCTTCAAACTATGTCGAACTCCTATTTTCAATAAAATATTACAATCAAATCCCAGAGAGACACTGGTTCTCACTGTTAAGTAGAGACCAAAATCTGTGTTAGTGATCATGGCTGTGTGACAAATCATTCTCGAAGATGGTAGAGGTGTACATACCCAAGGGTGGGTTTTATTTTCTCAAAAATATTCAAGGCTTTTCATTTTGAAAAATTAGTGGAAGGTTACATGCAAACTGATTAAGATAAAGAAAAATTAAACAATCATTTAAAATAATTGGTGGCCTAAAATTCTTACTCTTATAGTTTCTGAGATGTTGACATGCACTTGATCTCTCTCTCATACCAGTTGCAATGAGTAGCAACCGGGGTCCTGAGATGTGCCTACATTTAGGGGAAGGTCCATCTACACAGCTGTTGATCTCAGGCAGTCATTAGATGGATGCTGACTTTGGGATTCCAACCCTTGCTAGATGTAGGTAGAAAACTAACTGGTGTTTTCTCCATGGACCTCTCCAATATCGTTATGGGAGTTGTTAGGGCCAGAGCCTGAACTTGGTGGTCCTAACAAACTAGGCTTACCTGCCCATCCTCAATAGGCCAATCTGTTTTTGAGTAATAATAAAAAGAAAGGGGGCCTGGTGGTAGTGGTGCTCACCTTTAATCCTAGCACTTGGAAGGCAGAGAGGTAGGGGGAATCTCTGTGAGTTTGAGGCCAGCCTAGTCTGCAAAGCTACACAGAGAAACCCTGTCTCTAAAAACCAAAAAAGGGGGGATTAATTTAAGGTGACCACATTGATAAATGAACAAAGAAGTCCAGTCCCCCCCCAATCCATCCTTAGGGTCCTGACTTGTGGTATGGGTTTCAATAGACAGCTACTAGGCATTCATAGCTAAAGAGTCCAGGTGGAGGTGTGGTCCTGCCCATCACTGACCCATCATTGTCTCAGCTCCAGTCTGCCCTGCATGGTGGCCCAACAGGTTGTCAGAACTGTGTGATATTTTGGTAAGACAGTTTCCCCTGGATGGGCCTTGTCCTTCTTCCAGTAAGATGTTTCTGGAGAAATTCCAACCTCTTGGGGTTCATTGTCTCAATAGTCTGATAATCAAAAGGGCAGGGGACACAAATGTCTCCTGAAATATATACCTTCATTTTTACCAAGACAGCTGCTTCATCCAAGTTACTAAGGAAAAAAAAACTTATAGAATCATCTGCAAGCTTTATGGTCCTTTCTGCGTCCTATTTCCTGGCTCTCAGGCCACCTTAGATTGCACCAGCTAATGCAGCCTGAGAAAAATGGCTCTGTAATTCCTAAGTCCTTACTTGTATAGTTTCAGTACACAAAGTATGCCAGAGATAGACACGGCTTGCCAGAGGGGACATCGGTGTGGGAAGGGTAGCATGTCACACAATGCTAGAGAAGATTCACAAATGAATAAATACATTGCAAGTCCTAGCAATGAGGGACAAAAACTGTCTAGCTTTGTTTGGGGGGGGGTTCCTAATTTTGTTTGGAAAGAGAATCATCCTTCCCTTGATGACCCATAAAGCTAATATCCTACAGCATCCTTAAAACACAGAGAAACAGAAGTGCTCAAATGCCATCTTACTCCATGAAAATGAGAGATATAGGGGAGCACATAGTCAGATCAGGGATCTCTCTGCTGACCCCATGGTAGGCTGACATGTGCTTTGTCCTATACGTGTGGAGAGACATGGGCAGATCCAGACAGAAAAACAAACTGCAGGTAGGGCTTGTGTTACTTCAAATAGGTGAGTGTATTAAACCCTCTTGCAAACTTGGGGCAACACTCTTTGTGTCTCTTCTCCCATTCTCCATCTCCCACGTTTTCAGACTTAAGAAGCAGGTGGTATGGAATGAGGAAGTGCCCAGATTGTAGCTGCAAGGCTGCCTCTTGCACGCCTGTCGTGTGTAGGTAGAACTGAAGCTAGATCAGAACTGTGTTCCTGAGATATCCTGGGAGGGTGGGCAGGGGAGAACCCAGCAGGCAGTTCTGAAATCTGCTGAGCCACGACCACCAACTGCCCAAAACCACGGTTTTACTCTTTAGTGAGACTTGGTCTCTTATTTCTCCAAAGAGCGGCCATTAATAAATTGTTCTGAAAAACATCAAAGTCATTTGAAAAGGTCCATTAAGGCATATTATTTCTTTATGCAAAATGGCTGTTTAACAAGATTGCCTCCTTGAACTTTTCACATGAATGGGAAAGCCAATCTCATTTGCTAATGGAGGCTTTACAGGGAGCCTCTCCCTGCCCTTGCCTCCCTTTACCATTATTTTATGGATAATAATTTACAATTTGTATAAGCTGTGAGGAAAAAAAATACCCTAGAGCATAGGGTAACATTCTCAGAACTGCCATATGGTGCGAAAGCCCCAGAGGTACATTTGGGTGAAGCCAGTTCTGGTAGTGCTGGCAGTTTGAAACGCAGCAGAGAAAGGCAGGGGACAGCCACAGAGGTGAGACCAAAGCTGACTTCATAAACTCCTGGCTTTTGCCAAGCAAGGTCCTCTGGTAAGAGAGTTTGTGGTTAGGAAGGTCCTGGGTTCACAGAAGGAAGTCTTGTGTCCCTCACCCTGTGTACTGAGGACACCCAAGGCAGAGTGTGTTATAAGGCGGTCGTCATTGATCACACTGGTGAGCTGGGAGAAAGAGCAAAGGAAATCAAGACAGTTCTAAAGCTGGGGACACAATTTAGTTGGTAAAGTACCCAAGAATGAGAACCTGAGTTGTATCTCCACCACCCACACAAGAAACCAGGCATGGCTGTGTGTGCTTGTAATCCTAGTGCAAGGGAGATAGAGGCAGCCGGCTCTAGAGAGCTCACTGACTAGCCAGCCTAGTCTATGCAGCAAGTTCCAGGCTACTTAGAGGTCCTGTCTCCAAGAACAAGTAGATGATCCTAAGCAACAACACCTGGGGTTGACTTCTGGCCTCCATACATACACACAAGTGCACATGGGAACACACACACACACACAAGAAGGTTCTTGATGGTATGTGCACATGGCACTCAGATACCTCCGACTCAGTATGGGCAATGTGCAAAAACTAGCTGTTCTTTCTCGAACTTTTGAGCTCATAATCTCGGCAATGACCCTTTGGAAGCCACAGGGAAGATTTTCTGTTTCATTCTAGGGGAATCCCTGCATGGATTTATGTTGAATGGATGGTTCTCTGTAGGCAATGAATAAAGATGTTTTTGTTTGCTTTTCAGAAAGGGGATAGGAAGAAGGTACTGCCCTCTCAGGCTCCCTGGGTGGGAGGGGAAATGGAGCAATGAACTGACAACCCAGAGCATGTGAGAAAAAAAAATAGAGGAAAGTTGAGGAGTGATAGGATTTAAGTTTGTATAAATCACAGGATGAAGAAAGTGATATTGACACAGATTTTTTAAAAGTGTATAATACAAAGGTAATTAATTGAAGTTTTGCTTCAGTTTTGCTTCTTCCAGTTACAGTAAATGAGAACAATATTTTGAGAGGGAGAATGGTTGCAAATTTGCTTATTTGTCAAGATTTTAATTAGAACAAGAAAGAGTAATTACTTCTGCTATAAAACTCACTTTATTCATGGGTGAGCACAAAGCTATTGAAAAAACCCCAAAAACGTTTAAACATGTTGACTCAACGTCACCACATCATAGCAACTGTTATTTATCCTGGCTTCCAAAGCAATGCAAGGAATTGTGGGTTTCTGAGACCACAAGGCTGAAGGAGCCACAGAGACAGAGGAATTGCTTTCCTGAAACTGAACTCAGAGAATGTGCTGCTGATTCAAGATGAGCAGAGAGAATAGCACCAAGAAACACCCCCAAATCAAAAGAAGCCCTCCTTTCCCAAGCCGGCCTTTATCCTGTATCAGATTCCTTGATTTTTGAATTGGGAATTGAAATAAAAAATAGACAGTCTCATGAAAGCTTATGTAAGCTAGTGTGTGTGTGTGTGTGTGTGTGTGTGTGTGTGTGTGTGTGTGTATGTGTGTGTATACATGTACTTGTGTGTTTGGTGAAAAGACACTTTCAAGACAATAGGAAAACACATCATTAGAAAACACACCCTTAGAGGAGGACTGTAGGCGACCTCACACTTAACGGTGTGGCCAAACCCATCAACACTCATGAACTACAAGTTGTATGAGTGATCAGGGTAACCTTATGCCTGCATACAAAAACTAACACATGCATTTAAGCAGATACTGAGTTAAATCTACAAAGTCAAAAGGCTGTTTTACAAGTTTTTACTTTGTGCTTGTTATTATAATCAAAATAGTGCCAAATACCCCAACCCACTAAAACGTCCGACCATAGAAATTAATTCAGGTATTTATTGAAGATGCCCTGTGTGTAAAGTCTTGAACTAAGCAACCACTGCATTGACTGTGGATATCTCACTGAGTAAGAGTATCAAAGCAGTATTTTCACAGGAGTACTTCTTTAAATTACATAAAAAAGGATGCCTTGGACTGAAGTGTGGCTTAGGTGGCAGAGTGTTCTCTAGCATGCACCAAGATCTGGATTCAAGACTAACCGCTATACAAACTATGTATGTAACCTGTGTTCCCAGTATTCCAGAGGTGGAAAAGGAAGGTTTTCAAGACCATCTTTGGCTACATATGAGCAGAGAAAGAGAGGGGAGAGAAAGAGACAGGAGAGAGGGGAAGAGGAAGAAAAAGAGGGAGGAAAGAAAGAGGTGAAAGAGAGAGGAGAAAGGAAAGGGAGGGGAGAGAGAAAGGGGAAAGAGACAGGAAAGGGGGATGAGAGGGCGGGAGGGAGGAGTTTGATATATTTGTTACCATAAATGTCTTCTGAGGGACAAAGGGAAGCCAGAGGAAAACTGTTTGTTCTAGTAGTCCATGTGACATACAACTTTTCCATTTTATGCTTCTTTAATCTAAGACACATCTGTTATCATGCAGTAAAATACCATTTTAAAAAACAGCATAATATATTCAACCTTTTTTAAAAAAATGTGTAACATAAACATTGCCTTTTCACAAATGGCAAAAAAAAAAAAAATCTCCCTTCAGTGTTTACCACAGAGATACCTCATGAAGATCAAGGATGACTTGTAGAAAACAGTACAGTAAAGGCAGGCTCCATTGTTTGGTTCCTAGAAAGCAAATGTCCTTTGTTCCTTAGGTGGGATGGACTTTGAAACGACATGAGCCTGCATTTTCATTCTTCTCTGACAAGAGGCTTTTGCTTTAATTTTTTCCTTATAAAGTGAATGTGGAAACTTGAAAAATGTAATTTGAATGACCTTCTCTTGCAGTGAACTGATGTAATTCTTTGACTCGATGTTCATTTGTACCCAGAGAGACATGGAAAACCACATGGGCTGTGAAGGTCAAAGAAGAATCAACCCCTAGAGGCCAGTGAAGTTAGGAGTAATTCAATTAGGGTTGTCTAGATCTGAAATATCATCTAATCTACTTGTTGTTGTTGGGGAAATGTGTGTATCTGTATTTGTCAAAAGTCATTATATACTTTTATAAGCCACACAAAATTATACACAGATTTCACAAAGAAGACAGAGAAAAATTAAGTTGGTAATATTTAATGGCATACTCTATATTTTTCTTGTGTGTGTGTGTGTGTGTGTGTGTGTGTGTGTGTGTGTGTGTGTGTGCGCGTGCAGTTGCTTGTATGGTGCATATGTGTGCATTCATGTTAAGACCAGAAGACAATCTGTCATCCCTCAGGTACTGTCCAAGTTTCTATCTGTTTATGACAGGTCTCTTGCTGTCCTGGGGCTCACCAAGTACTCTAAACTGGATGCTTAGTGAGTCGAAGGGGTCTGCCTGTCTCCACACCCCAAGAGCTGAGGTTATAAGCATGAAATATCATACTTGGCTTTTTTATGTGCATTCTGGAGATTGAACTCACATCCCTGTGCTTGCAAGGGAAGTACTTTTCCAACTGAAACATTTCCTCCTCCCTGAATACATATATACATACATACATACATACATACATACATATATAATACATACATACATACATACAATAGGTAATTTTTCTTATGTTAAGATCATGCACCATGAAATCAAGAAGGGTCTGTAAGAATGTGTTTACACACAGCTCCTAACTATATAAAGGCAGTCACGTTGTCACATTGCCTAGATAATAGAGCATGGCCTTTGGATTTCTACAACCGGGTTACATTTCAATGGAGCATCACTCGCTGCTGTCACAGACCTGCCATGTTGGAGAGAAACCAATGTGTGCATTCGTCACTAGTTACTCTTCTCAGATCAAATAAAATTGACCTCCTTGGAAGCAGAGTGCAGAACTTTGGGGGGGTCCCAAGAAGCTGGCTAGTGTGTTAAAGCAATGAGGTGACACACAGCTCCCGCTTGCTGCTTCCATGGGACTCAACTTGAGTGGCAGCTCTGAAAGACTGTGCAATTCACCTGGGTGTCCTCCAACTGAAGTACTATGCAAATACAGTGGAAAAAAAACACATCTGCTCTGTGACCCTAGCTGACACTCGGGGATGCTACTGCTAATAGGGCTGGGTTACCTGGTGGGCTGTCTGCTTTTCAGATATCCTTAAAAAAAATTCTTCCCAGTCTTTCTTTGTAGATAGCAAATCCACTGAGAAGCTGATAAGAGAAATTATAATTAACTATTAATAAATAAGACTGCTTCACGAGGAAAGGCCTTTATTCCCAAAGGCTTCTTGATGCAGTTAGTGACTAATTGCATGCGCAATTCGGTCACCTGTGACCTTGCAGCGAGACCTCTCATTATAAAGAAAGCTTCACGAAGTTAGTCAATTTGTTCCCAGAAAATGGCATTCGTGTAAAATTCTAGTTCTGCCTATATGAATTATCACAGTGCAGGCACACATTGCCTAGAGTTCGGGTCCAATGAGATTTGAGGGGCTTATTAAATTATGCACATTTTGTCTAAAGACTCTCCAAACTGACACAAGAATGTGACATCAAGACTCCTTCTTTTGTGTGTGTGGAGGGGTGTGGAGGTTGTGTTTGTGGTATGTAAATGAGACACACTTGTCAAAAAGTGCGCATGAACTTGTGTGCTTGTGCATGTGGCCTTCAGAGGAAAGAACAACCTTGGGTGCCAGTCCTCAAGTACCTTCCACCCTTTTTGGTCTGAACCAGAGTTCCCTCATCATCCTGGAACTCTGCCAAGTAGGCTAGACTAGCTGCTATTTACCCTCCAAGTGTCACCTGTCTCCAAACTCACCATTGCTGGAATTGCAAACCCATCCAACCAAGCTGACATGGTGGACATGAGAAACCCAGGTCCTCAACTTGCTAAGCAAGAACTTTACTGACAGTCACCCCCAGCCCAGATCTCCTTTTTCTTAACAGGCCTGTGTAACACAGAAAGAAAACGTGGGAGGGTGAGGGTTGGCAGTCACTGATAGCAGCCTTCTGCATGGGTGTGATCATGGAGAGAGCTTTTATGAGACATGGCAGGATGCTTACCCTTCAGACCTATGTCTCTTACTGGTCTATGCCCTACATGTGCGATGTTTGTAAAAGTTTAGAGACTTCTCAAAATCCCAAAACTTTCTTATTGTTAAGGATCCAGGAGGTAACATTTAAATGGCAACCAAGACAGGAAGCTTATAAGCAGTTCCCATGATTGGCTTCGAATGGAGCAACCCATCCCTGAACAGAACTCGGTGCTTTTGCAATGAGCTCCAGATTGCCATATGGGTTCAGATGAAAGTTAAAGTCAATGAGCTGGCTACTTTTCAAATCAGACACATGACAATTTGGTGGGAACACAGGGGTGGGCTTAAAAAATATACTTTAATTAAAGATCACCGCATGCTGTCCACAGCTTTTCTGTGATTGGGATTGGCAGTCCCCATGAGTCCACATCAATGACCATGGACAGAATGAAAAAATACTCATCTCTCATGTTTTTATAACACTATTTATAGACTTCATTTCTGGTGCTTATAATTTTGTGGCAAGTTGATCTTGCAATCTGGTGTCCCTGAGATCTGGTCTGGAATCATAAGCCTCTACCCACAGTGTGATGCTGGTTAATATCAAATTTAGTGGTCTACTTTTATGTCTATCAACAGATAGTAAAACTCCACAAAGGCATCTCCGTTTAAGCACACTTATGAATTGGGATGAGGAATTCAGACAGAGCCTGTCATGCTTCTGCAGCTCCATCACCGGAGCTGAGACACAGGAATCCCCTCCCCAGTGTAGCACCAGTTGGCATGAATTTCAAGGGAGACAAAGTCAGAAAGAGTTGTTGACTGGAGTCCTGGCCCTGCAGTCTTTGGCTTCCCCAGTGCTCAGTTTCTGTATTTACTACTTTCACGGTTTGTGAGATGAGACACCTAACAAGAACAGCTTAAGGAAGGGAAGGTTTGTTTGGGCTCAGTCTGGGGATGCGGTCCATCATGGCGAGGAAAGGCATGCTATGTCACAGTCAGAGAGCATTCTCTGCTCAGAAGATCAGGACTCTATCCCAGGGAGTGCTATTGTCCATACTCAGGATGGTGCTTCCCACATAATTAATCTACACTACCCTCACAGACATGCCCAGAGACTTTGTGTCCTTGTTGATTCTAAGTCCTATCAAGCTGACAAGATTAACCATCACAAGCCTCTAGATTTCCAAACTCCTCAGCAGTGGTGGGCCAGTGCTCAGAGCTCCAGTGGCCAGCATTCTGTCAGACCAGGTCCTTTTAAGACATCTAGAAAGCTACATGGTAGCACTACTTCTGTGTCCTTGCCCAGATGCATGGAGAGAGAATGCAGACCCACACCAATGTCTCCCAGGGAGTATAGCCACCAATGTGACCACAGGAGGTTTAAAGAGAGGAGTGTGTATAAATAATACTGGGAAGTGTGGGAGACACACAATCACTGGTCTATGGTGAGTTATGGGCCTAAGATGTGTAACAGGCACCCAGACCTTAGCACAAGTGATGCCATGATGGAAGTGCCATTCAGGCCTTGGCACCCAGGACACAGACAGCAACAGTTGCAAAAAAAATGAGAACAAAGGCTTGATTCATCAAAGTCCACAGTTCTGGGGAAGACCTTTAATGTTCTAACCTTGCTTGCTGGCTTCTGTAGTGTAATTGTTCTTAATAACTGAGGTGTGTCAACCCAGGATATGGTTTTTGTGCTTGAAAGCTCACCCGGAGAAAGGCTCCGTCCTGAACACGCAGTGTAGTCTCTAGCCAGTTAATAGACTTTCTATGGGCTTACCCCGTTTGAGAGGTCTTCTGGAGGGAGCACCTCACAAGTGTGATTTTTGCAGTTTCTGGAGAACAATATCCCTAAACAGATCATTAAGAACCATTACTTCTGCCCCCAAAGCACTTGAAGAAAGTGCTTCGGGACCACTGACAGACAGTAAACTGGACCCGGATATCAGTGATTTAGCTACCTCCTTCTGTCCTAAAATGTACCTTCCCTGCTGTCACTTAACAATGCTGCTTAACTGAGTCCTAAAAAAAAAAACAACTTTTCCTTAGTTTTCTTTGTTGCTGTTGTTAAAGCCACACAGGCCTGATCTCAAGTAAGCCAGTGAAAGGAGAGGTTACAGGGGAGAGCTATGTGGGCCAAGATGAGTTTGCACAGCTGTGGGCAATAAAACACAGAAGCCATGGCAACCCTCTCCCACGTCCCGATAGCACGTCTGAAACAAGGTTATTAGAATTATTAATTCACATTAGTGGCTATTAAAATTACTACCTGTCGATCTGCCGCCTGAAACCCTTTTTTGTGCATGTCAGAGGAAAGCCGGGCTTCCAGAGGGACTGGGACTCTTAAATAGATTCATTCTATTGTGCATACAGCACTGAATGAAAACCAGCCCATAATAAGGCTCCCAGCAAGGTCAGGATCACACCTCGTGAGGCAATGCAAGCAGATGCCATGCATTGTTCTCACAATGGCAAAGGACCAACTGAGCTCTAGAGGCTGAGACCAGGGACCCCAAGCTCCTGAATTCCCTGTAGTGGATCCTTTAAAGTCCATCCTAATATCAACTGCTCTGAGGAACTGAGTGGCATATGAAATTTCCTAGCTTGGTGAAGCATAAACAAAACCAAAAGAAATGGACTGAAAATGTGAGCTATTTGTAAGGGAGTTATGGGGATTCTCAGAAAGCTGTGGAAATCTGGCCAACGGCACTTCCGTTCCCCATTAAGGCAACTCAAAGGCAGGTGTTGGATGCTGTAAGTGAAAGAAAAAACTCTTCCAGTGAGAGGTCATGGTGGGAGTAGATCAGGGGGAGCACCCACACAATCAAAAGAAACTATTAGTGTTGTGGAACTGAGCAGACAGACAAACCACACACCCAATGGAGAGAAAACATACAGATATGAAACTATAACTGTGGCTAGGACACCAAAGTCCACCTTTCTCTAGTGTAGGAGGGTTCTATGCTGTGTGAAGCATGTCCCCTCCCCAGTAGACAGCGGTGTTCCATTGTCTTGAGCAGGAAGGATCCCAGCCAGAGAGGTAGGGATGGGGAAACAGTCCCTTTGGATTCTGTAGTGAAAGAGAACATCCCTCTATATCTGCTTCTGAGCCACCTCCTTTGATGTTGTTCCCACTCCAAAGCAGTGTGACATGATAATCTCCATCTAGAAATGGCATCTATTCAAATGCCTTGTGATCACAGTTTCCACACACTCCACCCCAAACCATTGGATGGCCCCATTCTACTGCGTTCTGAGTCCAGCGAGAGTGGTAGGAGACTGGCCAGCCAAGACAGAGCACAGACGCACGAGGGGTAAGTGAAACTGCTATTGTAGTTTGCATAGGAATAGCCTCCATAGACTCATATATTTAGATGCTTGGTCCCTAGGAGCAGCACTATTAGGAGAGTGGCCTTGTTGGAGTAGATGTGGCCTTGTTGGAGGAAGTGTGTCACTGAGGGTGGGCTTTGAGGTTTCAAATGCTCAAGCCAGGCCCAGTGTCTCTCTCTGCCTGCTACCTCCACTCCATAGGGGACTTGGGTGTTTATCCAAAATCTCAAAGTGACCTGAATCAGTCATGGATTTCTAGTTTAAAATGCTGA